>NC_137234.1:26884915-27027415 GCF_949987685.1 Ammodytes marinus | reverse complement strand
TGTTCTAGTTGATATGGACACGTTCGGTTAAAATCCAAGAAATCACACACTTTACAATGATTATTTTATCTGAATTATGTTATTTCTAATATAATTCAATAATTCAAAATGTTGCTGTTGTGGCTCTGAAGTATGGTTGTCAGGGATGTTTTGCATTTATTGTATTTTTGGCTTCTTTTATAATAGTGACAGGACTCTGTAATATTAGAACACAAGTTCTGGCTCCACCTTGTGTTTAAAATGTAAACCACATGCAAACACATGGCTGAAATCCCACGACGGATCCTGAAGTTGTTTTCAAGATATTCAGATGGTTCTTTGGACAAAGACCAGAGAGCCAGCCATTAAAGCTGGAGGGTGACTTATGGTTAGTCACCACTAAATAACAGCTCATTAAACATGGTGTTCGCCTAATAAACCTAGAAGGCCATTAACATAAAATGGTGTTTTAGTTTAAAATAAAATAATAATAAAGGGTGTTAGAAGACGAACTCCATTTACCAGGTTTCACCGTCCTTCTCTCAGTCGAAAAAAATACATGAGCATTCCATTAGTCTCATATCTTAAAACAAATCTGCTACCAATATTAACAGGCAACATGTAGAGGCATTAAAGAAATGACTTTGCTGTATGGGACAAACAATGCTTTATTGGCATGTTGGATGAACACTTTTAAATACAAGTATCGGTGATGTGAGCAGTCATGAGCATGTGTTATTATTATGCATTTGGGGAATCAGCAACGTCAGTCTGTGTGAGGAAATGTTAAAAGCACTGTAAGTATTCATGAATGTGTCAAATATGTATGCAACGCAAATTGTTTGTTAAAATAAAAATAGTATACACATCCTATGAACCATCAGAAATATTATAAATAAGTTTAATGTAATTAAAAAACAAAGTAACAATTTAAATGAGCAACAGTTCAAGTTGGTCCATTACACTAGTCTGGCTTCCCTTCAGTGCACATCAATGTATTCAGGACAGGTAGTTTCTTTTCTGTTATCTAATATACTGTAAAATCTCCTGTAATAACTGACTTTTGTGCACAATACAAATACAAGTTAACACACCCTTGATTTTTTATCCTATGAGTTTTCTTATAATTTCATGTTCAATACACTTCAAGAATTTAGTACCCAAAATGTTACTGTTACTCTTAATAACTTGCTCAATGGAGAGAAGACCTCTCAACCTGTAAAGGGCGTTTAGTGTCTTTGTATCTACTGTACTTCCTTAAAAATTAAGTGTTCAAGACAGATGGAAGGCAACTGCTGTCTTGTTCACCCAGCTGCCAACCCGCATTTTACCCGCTTTCTAATTCATTAAACTGTTTCAGTAGCACCGAGGTTTAATAACTGGCATCCACTGGGAGTTGTTACTAAATACTTGGTCAGGGTTTCTATTCATCAAATATTTAAGTGCAGGGAATTAGTTCCAGACCCAAACCTCTGCTAGTAATAAATATTCTTCCTACTTTCTTCATAGATAAAACTTTTTTTACAAACTTTAATTATCCCCACCATCTCTGCCAGCATTTAGGAGCACTCCACAGTCGTATTTATGAGTTGACAGAAACTCAGGACACAGACACATATTTTGTTGGATGAGATTACCTTAAGAAATGGTACTTCATCCTTTCCAAACTTGGTTCCCTTATACAAGGGGGAAATGCCACTATTTCCTTGGAGAATATGCAACTAAATGAACACATCTAGCGAATATTATGGCCCTGACAAATAAATAATAAACCAGTAATTTTTATATTAATGCAGCTTGTTTTCCCAACAGTGAATGGTTGGGAATTGGGTGCATCTGCACATAACTGTATCTGTATCTGCTGCTGGGAAAATCTAATCGTCTAATCATTTATTATTGCAAGATGAGTCATAAAAATGATTCATTCGCTTCTGTTAAAATGCTATCTTTATTTGCCAAGTTAGATGGCAAAAGCAGGGATAATAACTCCTTGTAGTCTTGTTGACCAGGAAAACTCAAATTGTTTTTGCATGTCTATTTTTCTATGAATTAGAGGTGCAGGCAGGTTTGATTTGGTGGTTTTCCAACATTTGCAATATCTGTGCTAAACTAAGCTAATCAGCTTATGTCTGCAGCCCTGTATATTTACCGTACAGAAGGGAGAGTGATATTGATATTTTCATCTGAAAAGGAGTGTTTCCCAAGATGTCAAGCTATTCCTTTAATAAGCTTATCATCAAGTGTTCCTGTGAATTCTCTCCATCCACGGCATGTGTTTACATGTCTCTGCCTTGACACCATTTCCTACCAACTCCTGACAGGTTGAGATGCCTCTGGAGCACTCCTATATAATGGCAATAAACTAGGCAAAGAACACTCATAAAATATGTGCCTTTCTGAGAATTGTTGGCCAATAAGGACTGATGTTATACTCCAAGACACTTAATAAATATAAGACCCTGAGTCTTCTTGACTAAATCTTTAAATATTTTAGAATTGACATCATAGCTTTGTTAATTCAATACTGTATCTCCTTTTTTTTGTAGAAGGACATTTGTTTATACTTTGCTTAGTATAGTACCCATTACAAATAGCATTGGTTCCAATACAGGCATTATATTGGATGGATATCAAACTATTACACTGTGTGCACAATTATTAGGCAAGTGAGGATTTTGGCCATATCATAATTTTTATGCATAGTTCCCAACTTCAAGCTGTATAAACCTAAGTGCTTATTGGATTTAAGCATATGGTGATGTGTATTTGAGTAATGAGTGAGGGTGTGGCCTAAGGAGATCAACACTCAAGGTGTGCATAATTATTAGGCAGCTTCTCTTCCTCAGGCAAAATGGGCAAAAAAAGAGATTTAACGGACTCTGAAAAGTCAAAAATTGTAAAAAGTCTTTCAGAGGGATGCAGCACTCTTGAAATTGCTAAGATATTGGGGCGTGACCACAGGACCATCAAACGTTTTGTTGCAAATAGCCAACAAGGTCACAAGAAACATATTGAGAAAAAAAGACGCAAATTAACTGCTAAAGATTTGAGAAGAATCAAACGTGAAGCTACCAGGGACCCATTATCCTCCAGTTCTGCCATATTCCAGAACTGCAACCTACCCGGAGTGCTCAGAAGTACAAGGTGTTCAGTGCTTAGAGACATGGCCAAGGTAAGGAAGGCTGAAACCCGACCACCACTGAACAAAACACACAAGTTGAAACGTCAAGACTGGGCCAAGAAATATCTGAAGACAGATGTTTCAAAGGTTTTATGGACTGATGAGATGAGAGTGACTCTTGATGGACCAGATGGATGGGCCCGTGGCTGGATCAGTAACGGACACAGAGCTCCACTTCGACTCAGACGCCAGCAAAGTGGAGGTGGGGTGCTGGTATTATTAAAGATGAGCTAGTTGGACCTTTTCGGGTTGAAGATGGCCTCAAAATCAACTCCCAAACCTACTGCCAGTTTCTAGAAGATACTTTCTTCAAGCAGTGGTACAGGAAAAAGTCTGCGTCTTTCAAGAAGACCATGATTTTTATGCAGGACAATGCTCCATCACATGCATCGAAGTACTCAACTGCATGGCTAGCCAGTAAAGGCCTTAAGGATGAAAAAATAATGGCATGGCCCCCTTCCTCACCTGACTTAAACCCTATTGAGAACCTGTGGGCCCTGCTTAAATAGGATATTTACAGTGAAGGAAATCAGTACACCTCTCGGAACAGTGTCTGGGAGGCTGTGGTTGCTGCTGCACAAAAAGTTGATCGTCAACAGATCAAGAAACTGACAGACTCTGAATGGAAGGCTTGTGACAGTTATTGAAAAGAAGGGTGGCTATATTGGTCACTGATTTTTGTTGTTGACATGTCGGAAATTTTTATTTGTAAATTTTGAGTTGTTTTATTATTCTCACTTTAACGGATGAAAATAAACAAGTGAGATGGGAAAATTTTCGTTTTTTTATTAAGTTGCATAATTCTGCACACTAGTTGCCTAATAATTGTGCACGTAAATATTCTCGTAAGAAAGACAAAACCTCACTTTTACTTTCGTAAACATTCAGGTTTAGGTTCATTAACATTTTGGATTGACCGAGAGCACTGTAGTTGTTCAATAATAAAATGAATCCTCAAAAATACAACTTGCCTAATAATTGTGCACACAGTGTATATATCACACTACCCAGTCCTACTTGGAATACTGAACACAATTTAATGCAAGATGGCTACTGTAAGGTCTCAAATATAAAGCCTGAGATTTGATCACACAAGCAACACTGAGTTAATGCAGCTGAGATGGGAGCCAGCGTTTCATTTGATTATGTCAATTTTAAGTTGCAAGCTCTGCGAAGCTGGCCTCATCTGCTGAATACAGACCAGCCCCCTTAAATCTTAACAGTTACTAGTGAGGGGAAAGTACAGGACTACAGAGCATTCTCCACATCTCAAGTGTATTTACATCTCCCCTGCCGCCAGTATTTTGTGGAGAATCTTTTGGTAGAACGGCGAGAAGACCAGCTTGTTGAAGTTGACTAGGCGACCGAAACGAACGGCCAACTCCTTCAGCTCCCTGCTGACTGGAGCCAGGCCTCCGGGCAGAGCAGGAGGGGCCTTGTGGTGACTGGACTCCAGGGAAGCCAGCAGGTAACTCTGGATCCGGGAGTCTGAAACAATAGGCAAGGCACATTTATTTATATAGCACAACTCAGACACAACGCCATTCAAAGTGCTACTTAAGGGCATAAAAAATACATCAAGACATAAGAAAATATCAAAATAGCATTTAAGACCTGTCCAAGTTGACCCGAGTGCCCTGGAAGGTTCATAGTGTTTGCAGCACAGAAATGTATTCTGGCCCTTAACCAATCAGCGAGTTATACATAAAGGAGATCTCTGTCATTGCCAAATCAGTGTGTGTACATTTATATTCAACTGCTGAAAGTTGATCACACGTGTCACTCAGTGCGTTTACATGCAGACTCATAATCGGATAACTAAACAAATAAGACCTCAACAGGACTTTTAAACTGCATGTAAACACCTTTATCCGATCTACTTCGGACACAAATCGGCACAATAACGGACAAGAGAAGTCGGATAAGAACACCTAGATAATTCGTTCATTGTCGGCTTTCTCTCTGCATGTATACAGTGATCGGACATCGAATATCGGACTTCTCGTTCTGTGCTTGTGTGCCTGCGCGTGATAGGCTACACCATGGGTTATTGACGGAAAAGAACCGGACGTGGCTCTAAAACCACTTGTTGAAAGCATGGTTGAAAGGGCTACAGCGCCACCTAGCATAGTGGAGACAGCCATGCATCGGACATTTATCCGATTTCTGAAAGGCCATGTATACTCAGACAAGTGACACGGTCCGTTCGAGTGTCTTGTTCGATATATGTGATAATCCAATCTAGTTGTGCCATGTAACCGCACTGACAGTCACTTACCCATCAGCTTACGGACTGTGTTGTCTAGCTGGATGGTGGCTGAGATTTGGCCCCTCAGAGTGCTCTTTCTGTCAGCAGAGAATGGAGAGTACCCATGTTGGCTCAGACACTGGCTCAGCTCGACACACAGTTTCTCCCCGATGGTCGCCAAGGCCTCCTGTGCACTAAAAGACCTGAGGGTAGGCAATAAAGAATATTAAAGCGTGGCAACACAACTTGCATATGAATTGTAAAACTGGTGCCAGCAATAAAGAGATGGAAGCGCAATACATTTATTGTTTTTTCTTCTATTTTGGGTCACTTGGTGGCAGTAGAACAGACTGAAAACAAATCTTTGGCAAGATTCTCAATGTTTGATTTTTTTTATGGCTCAACGTGTCATTAAACATTTTGTCTATTTACAGCTCTATCCGGCATGGGACAACAACAGCAGTGATTTAAAGTTGTTTTTCTGTCCACTTGATGAATCTAAGTCCCAACATTGACTAGTTATAGTAACTTGTCATTAGTTAAATGAACACTTTTCCTGGTAAACTGTTCATTTCCTAGAAAATACTTCATCTTTGGCCTCAATCACATTCGGGCCACTAAACCCCTAAACTAGGAAGTGGGAGTGAAAATGGCCTGAACCCTAAAAGCAAATAAGTCTTATGTAAAAGCCCAATCAAACATGTGTAAAAATAAAAAGCAGTGATACTCACGGCGTGTGCATGTCTGCGAGGATGACGTGGATAGTGTTTTTAAGTGAGTCCATCAGCCCCGGGAGGCCTGAGATGGCCTCCCCCGTGGTAGTGTAGACTATGAGGAGCAAAGAGGAGAGCAGAACCAACTGCTCAAACTCCTTCTGCATCTCCAGGAACCGAACCTGATCCATCAACAGAGTCTAGATGCAGGAGGGGGGGGGGGGGGGAGAGACAGCTTATGAAACCAACACCAGAAATACAACAGTGGCAGCCTTCAGAATTGACAGGGTTTAACTAAGGGCTGCTCGCTAATGGCAAAAATCATGATCGTGATCATTTAGATTAGTGTCGAGATCACAATCATATTACATTATAAATACATTGACTTTCGACACATCATGCATTTAGTAACTTTATGTAAAAATAGATCGGAAAAGCTGTCTTTTTATCAGTGATTGAGACTTTGTTCTCTGAAATTTCCTTGTATTTTAACAGAGTTCAAATGTTAAATTAGAAACATCATGACATTGCAAAAAGGCTTGACATGACTTAAAAAAAAATATTTTGTAAAAGTCGATCATCTGATTTTTAATAATGGTTTGGGAGTCAACATTTTTATTGTGATTAAAATTCAATGAATTGCACAGCCACAGTTTACCTCTGGGAAGGGGTCTGAGGCATGGTCCCATCTCAGCAGGCGCAGATAGGCGCGATTATGGACATCCAGCAGGGGGAGCGAGGGGTCGGACGAGGCGCCACCAGCCCCAGAGTCTTTCAGGCATCTGGCTGTGTCCTCAAGCCACTTCTCAGTGTAGTCTAAGGCATCTGAAGAAGAGAAACGCTACGGCTTTACCCGAACCCAGTGGATCCATGTTTTAATGTTTAAAAAACATATGCTGCAGCCAACCACTGACCCGCGTCAAGTTCATAACACTTACAGCTTCAAGTAAGCATTCCATCATTTATGCACACCAGTCAGTCCTTTTTCCTGCATTTTCTGCTTATTTTCAGTGATGTACGAATTTATCTGTATAAAGATAATATTCTACTGTACTTCCTTACATAAAACAGGCATGCTAACACTAGTATGTATGATGCTTTATTTTTGCAAAAGTAGCTATAAGAAATAGTTGACTATTTTGACAGACAGTTTAGTTTCAGGGAGGGCCATAATTCACTTGCTGCATCACTGCAATGCTGCAGGGAAGAGAAAAAAATAGAAACAACTCTGCTTCCAAACACCAACACAAGTCAAAGCGGCTATACTGATACTGCAATAACGTCTGACGCCAGACCTGTATGTCATGTCTTAACATGAATAAAATATAATATGACTCAGGATTTTAAAAAAACAAGGGAAAAGATTGCTTACTGGGTTGTTTGTCCACAAAGTCCTGGAACTTGCTCCTCTCGTACTCAACGGATTGCTGCATCAGATGAGGCCTGAGGCTGCTCACCGCAAAGTTAGCCATGTCCACCTTCATCATGTCCAGCACAGAGAATATCTCCCTATAAACAGGGAGGAGGAGGGAAATGGAAACAGAATTATATGGTGTGAAATTCAATCCTCTTTAAATACTAAAGGCAAACTGAGCTGGCGTTTAACATGACATAACACATGACACATGAGTTGACACTTCCTTTAAGTTTGGTGATCTGCTAGCTCATCACGTATCACTCCAGAACAAGCTGACTTCTGAACGGTAGTGGACTGGAATGACATTTTGCAATCTCAAAATAACCTTAAAATGTCATCAATCATTCAAAATGCACCTTTTAACATGTTCAATATTAATATGGGTGCTGGAAAAAATTATAACAGTAAGTTGGCTTAAACCACTGCCACCAACCCTACAACAATGGCAAGAGAGATTTATGAAAGTATATGACATGAATAAAATAAGAGCTAAACTTCATCGTGGGTCTGGCCCATCAGAGCAGACTGGACTTCAAGAGACAGGCTCTAAAACAGAGCGTTTCAGACAGAGGATGAAAAGGAGAGATGCGGTAATGGCACTGTGAAATATATCAAGGGTTATTTTGGACACTTCACGGTGAAAACTGCTACTAGTCGAAACCCAAATTGCCATTTTGACCTGAAAATTAGCATAATACGTGAACTTAAAAGGCGTAGAGCAGAGCTATTAGCAGAGCTATTAATAGTCTCACTCTTGTCTGTGGGCTTACTTGAGCATAGGCACCATGTCAGTGGTCTCCTTCAGCTTTCTGATGTCCTCGTCTCTGCAGGGGGCGCACAGCGAGCCCATCATGCCCACAATGAAGTGGGCCAGTCCACTGATGTCCAGCGTTCTGCTCTCAGCCTGCTGCTGGATCAGAGGCAGGTCCAGGACCTCGTCGATGCGGGCGCGCAGACGACCGTGGTTGGGCAGCAGTAAAGACATCAGTGTCTGGATAAGCAGGGACAAGAGATAGATGACTGAAGGTGGAATGATTGGGTGAATCAAGGGATAGTTGTTGTAGTGTGTATCCAAATATGGTAAATCCATGCAGCCACTTATCATAGTACAAACACCTGCAGGATCACATCTGAAGAAAGAAGCCGGCAGTAATGCTGCACGATATCAGGAAAACTTGCGATACGCGATAACAACATCGTTGAATATGGCGATGACGGTGTGACTTGTGATAATTAACAAATACTTAGACAGTAAGTAACCTATACAGACACTGAAAAATAAATTAAATGCATTATTTCCTGTGGGGGGAGACTGGCCAGACTGACAATACATCTGAATCTTGCAGACAGCCCCTGCTGTTCTCTGGCCAGCCTGCCCCTCCCATGTTTACAATATCAATGTATGTATATTAGAACTGTCTGCCTCTCAGCCTGTCTCTCCTCCAATTCCACTGTAATGTAATTTAGACGCCTCCCCCCATGTGGAGTAAATGATCTTTAAATACGTGATGATTTTAAGGAAGGAGGCTTCACTCTTTGCAAAGATACCCAGTCGTATGGCAATCAGTGAAGCCCTCCGGAGAATCCTTGCTATCTCGAAATAAACCTTTTGCTTTAACAAACGTATCATTCTGCTTTATCTCACTTCATTCCAATAACGTAGTTTTATTGTACATTATCTATTGATCACTGAAGCAAACATCTTTGTGCCCCCCTTTACAACATTTTCCGGTAGGCTATATCTGATTGGGCAAATATATTGACATATAGAGTGTGAATGCCTGGCTTAAGTGTATTGCCGTTCAAGCAGTCTTGGGCCTGAACAACATAATGACCCCTTCCTCACCTCTTTGATCTCGGTCAGCAGTTTGATGGCGTGTCCGTACGCCGGTGGATCCTCCCTCAACTGGGCTTCCAAACAATCCCAGAATGCTTTGTGCACAATCTCCTTCACTTTGCGCTCCAAGCTGTGCGAAGGTGGGGGGCAAATTAAGGTCAGTTACTTCTGCGGCCATATAAAGAACTCACTCAAAGACAATGCCTCAGAGGACACACAGTCACTGCGTCTGACCGAACTCTCACCTCCCTTCAGGAAGCTCTGCTGGCTTGACTAGAAAATCCTTGTTGACCATTATTTCATGGGCCAAAGCCATGTTGGTGACTCCTTTAGCTGTCCCCATCAGCTCCTCCATGGACACGAACCTGGGAGGGCTGGCTGTGAGGAGACAAACACAACTACACATCAGAGTGTATATCAGGGGTCCCCAAACTACGGCCCGCGGGCCAAATGCGGCCCGCGGCCCGCTTTTTATTGGCCCGCGGCCGATTTTAAAAAGATAATGTAATATGGCCCTTTGAATTTTTTTATTTTTTATTTTTTGCATTTCTTAGTTAACCCACTAGTGCAGGGGTGTCAAACACTGATTGATTGGCCCGTGGCACATTTTAAAAATATAATGTAATATGGCGCTTTTAATTTTTAAATAATTTAAATGCACTCATTATATTACAGAGAAATATGTCCCATAAAAGAAAATGAGCAACAAGCCCATCCCAGAAGACCCTGCATAATATTTTATTTTAAATTAATATTATTATGGAAAATCTATGCGTCCTTCTCTAATAGCTTCTAATTCATCTGACACAGTGTCTCCATTTTTTTTTCATACAAAATTCTTCAGATTTAGCCTCTTAATTTCCCTCTCAAAGTGCACCAGATTCATGCATTTCGCTTTAAAAACTTTAAAAAATCTCCCAGGGGGGCATACCCCCGGACCTCCCTAGGAGGGTCGGGACCTTGGCTGGATACTATTTTCACCCTGCTGGACATTGGACGCAAAGGCAGAAAACACTGGGTGTATCATTGGCATATAAACAAGAGGGGAAATGTGTCTGTTTAGCGTGCAAGGAAAGTGTTGCCGTGAAGAAGGATTACAATTTACGAAGACACTATGAAACTAAACATCAGAGCAGCTACATGTCCTGATAAATGTGTTATTTTTGCAAAGTGGCCCGGCCCTTCGTAGATTTTTCTGTATGTGGCCCTCAGTGAAAAAAGTTTGGGGACCCCTGGTGTATATGGTCTACCATAAAGCTAAAGACCAGAGCTCTCATAGTGTTGAGGAGTAAAATAGACATGAGTTATTCCAACTGCCGACAAACTCATTTCCAAACAGAGCACATTATCTCACACTTCCAAGTGGATTTAGTGTGACTGAAGTGAAAGCAGGCACACACAAAATACAAGATGTGGTAATTCCCTCGAGTGTTTCCTGCTGTTATCATTCAGCGTGTCTGTTCATCACACCTCCTTTTAGACAATGGTTCCATCCCTGCCCCTGCTGAGCCATTATCAAATTTAGAATACATGCGCATCTCATGTATCTGAGGTGTTATGGAAGCCCAGGCTGCTTTGATAGCGGCCTTCAGCTCGACTGTATTGTCCAGTCTGGTGTGTCTCATCTTCCTCTTGACAATAAACCATGGATTCTCTATGGGGTTCAGGTCAGGAGAGTTGTCTGGCCAATCAAGCACAGTAACACCTTTAAAAAAAATGTCTGAAATATATCACTTTATGTCTAATACATCTAGAATATATGGAACTTTCACTTTTTGAATTAAATTACATTAAAAAAAAATAGCTTTTCCAAGATATTCTAATAAGATGAGATGCACTTGTCCTGTATACATGAACAATTAAGAACTATCAGTATGACTACGCCATCTAAGGTTGCTGTCTGACCCAGTGGGCTTCCCCTTTCCCCAGTTTCCTGACCTTGCGGAGTGTTCCCTCTGTGTGGGCTGGTAGTGTTAGCCCGGACCCTCACCCTGGCCCTCGCCGTCTCCTCTAAAGCCTCCTGGCTGCTCTCCTCCTTCTCTCCTCCACCCTCATGCTGGTCTGCCTCCTTTGGCATGCTGTGGTCTGCAAGGGAACAGATGATGGCTTAGGTGGTAAAGATTGTGATGAGGAAAAATGAGATCTTAGGCTGTGAGACAGTTTGATCGACACATCAGGGGGGGTCTGAGCATAAGACAATAGACTGGGTGTAACCTTATTATTGAGAGGTGTGGAATAAGCCTTTGTTAGATTCATAGGATGGCAGGGGATGTCTGACAATACAGACAGAGTAGTGCACATATTACATTGTCCCTTTTTATCATGTATGATACTATTATACCAACAATAACTTAAGGCACTGTAATATTGTCTTACCATGGTGGTTAACATATAGCTCTTGGTTTTGGGTCTGTGTTACTTGGCAGTGAACTCAAATCAGAGAGATATTAACACTACGCACAGGCTAGACTTAAGTAATTGTTTAATAATGGCAAGTGATATCTTCATCTCAATATTAAACAATGCTATTGCACATGGCATGTTTTCATGATATCGTGCAGCCCTGCTGTAAAGTTGTAAAAGTCAGGATAGCCTATCACACTTTCCTATTGTGTGTGTTAGATGCATAGACTGCATGCAACCGTTATGTCAGTGATCTATCCAGCAGGAGTTGTAGCCGATTCGGTGGTCTGTGCCACCAGCTGAGTGGTCCGTACCAGTACCTCCAGCACCCCCTGGTGGTGGCACACAGTGGTCTGCGGCAGAGACCATGGTTGTACAGACCACCGAATCGGTTACAACCCCCTCTCGATCTATCCAGCTGGTCATGCAGTAGCTTGTTGCTATATCAATCAATGAGCAGTAATTGTGATCAATAAAGTATTTCTGATTCAGATAATGTGAGGGGATGTCATGATGATGCAGTGCAACACAAGGAGAGGTGCAGGTTTGTTGTTGTGATCTACAGATAGTGACATCACCCTGGCATTGCACCAGAATTGTGCCTTAATAATCACTACAATGTCTTCTAGTTTCCCTACAGCTAGGGTGCATGCAATACTCGGCAGGCATGCAGAACTCAGCATAACACCGGCGCCATGCTAGGGATGAGGAGGTGCTAAACATGACTCAGGAAAACACAAACAAGACTCGTGGTACCGTGTGTGACATTTCAGTCTAGTCTGTGGCGACGGTACTGACCTTAAAGTCGGACTGGGCAGCCCCGTAGAACACAACAGAAGGTTTCTCAACTTGTCCAACGCTAGCTTTTAGTCCGTGGCTCTTTGTCAGCAACAACAAAGCCTTGTGACGCAGCTAGTCCGTTAGTTCACAACCCTTTTAACATACGTCCATTTTCACAACGCTGTCATGGCAGGCGGAACTGTCACACCTTCATTCACCACTTCACCCCCTGCAGACCCCGTTTCCAACAGGAGAAAGGCTTTCTTTCATCCAGGAGAACTGGAGCTTGTTATTGTTTGCCGTAGTCGGTTACCGCTAACCAACAGACTCTTCCTGTTTTGGGTGGGGCTAACGTGACGTCAAGGCCGAGCCCTCTTTCGCACACACCCCACTATCTATGTAGGCTACACCAGACAGCACCAGACCCACACATTTGTCTATATGTATGTAGCCTATATTACATTTTTTCTTTATATGTCCATGGCTCTGACCCATAGACTGTTTTCTGACCGTGGCTATCTTTTAAGTAGGCTAAAGCCTCTTGTTTGTAGCGGAAACCATAGATAGTAAATAATAGGTGGAAAACGCATGGCAGATATTGGGTAACCCTGCCGAACCGTTCTGTGCTGCTCAGAGGAAACGAGGCATGATCTAAACAGCGACAGACATACAGCTGTTGATCCAGATCAAAACGGGACAAACCACCAAATGTGTAATCTTTATTGAGAGGGGAAACATATTTTGTCTGGCTGCCAAAGGCTGCTATGTCATTGTCTGTCATAGGCTATCATCAAGAGCCTTATTTTACAAAAAGCTCAATTCAGATAGCCTATAGCCTAAACGTGGACAAAATATAGCCTAGACAAGTTTCTTCTTTCCTCGTGGACCTAACCAATAAAAATGCTTTCATATGCATGTCTGCCTCAGCTGATCACGAGTATCAATAATGTAGGATATGTCCCTCAGTTCCGAGTGCGATGCTGACGTCCGCACGTAATCGGTGATTAATGAATGAAGAGTAAAACAAACATTTATTAGATGATTATGAGACCCAAGGCAATTGCCTACCTTTGCGCGCGCACGCACTTCTTTCACTAAATTGAAACATGTATTTTTCAAAATCAACATTTAGGCCATTATTCTCACATTTGATATCCTGGTCATGAATTGTGATTAAATTGGATAAAAACGTGTTTTAGTATAATATATAATGTAGATGAGGTTAAAAAACAGGTCACTTTTCGTTTTTTGATTTCCAAACGGATATGGATGAACGGAAGGTACACGGATTCCGATAGTATCACTGTAAGCAATAGTAAATTAGTCCTTCTCTTCATAATTTTCAATTTTTATTTTATTAAATAATACAACAATAAAAATAAAGAAATACACACATACTTGCAATCGCATGCTGTTGATGACTTTCCCCTGTGCATCTTTACAACTGCTGCTAAGATGTAGGCCTATCATCATCCATCACAAACAATTCTGTTGAGTCACTCCACTTTTGTCGGACTGACCAACTACTGTATGTGTAAAAAAGAAAAGAAAAAAAAGGCAAAAACCAGCTATTGACGAAACCAGCTGTTCAAGTCATCAGAAAACGTTGATGCCCACGTCACTCTTTCAACACTAATTTACAGCACACACACAGCAGATTCACCAAAGTACTGGTTGAATATCTCTGGGTGGGCTTGGTAAAACTGTCCGAGTAAGCGCTTTTTCTCCTTGGCGGAGATCTTGGTGTCCAGGTGGATGCTGTTTAGCAGAGTCCACAGCTCCTGGTTGGTGGTCTCCTTTGAAGACTCAGTGTGGGTCCTGCTGGGGACCTGCTGACAGAATGTAGAACCTGAGAGCAAAAAAAAACAGTGTGAACAAGGAGAGAAATTAAGAGCAACATTAACTGTGTGTATATGGAGATAACAGATGAAACAGTAACATTTTCCAAAGGAGATGAATAAAAGCATTTCTCTGTTGGGGTCATCATTGCGAGCAACACCTTCCTCATTACATGTCATATCATCTAGTGTTGATACAAATATATTAGGTAGAGACACTGTAGCTTTTAAAAAATTATATGTAAGATTTAAAAAAAAAAAATAGTTTAAAAACATTCCTTTTACAAATGAAAAGTTTAATTCATAAGCAATAAAACCCACCTTTCCCTGACTTCAGTACAGTCAGGTATGGTACAATTAGAACATACAGGCTCGGTATGACCAGTAGCTTAGCGGTGACTAATGTTAGCAAACTTGAGATGGATTGGCGTGAAACGTACAGAATACGTTTACTGGCTTTGACTATTTTCCGCTTTAGTAACCAACACTACATTTTCCTATTTACTTTACGCCATAGTCTTGCAATTGTGGCCACAGTGGCTAGCGTTCAACAGAAGGGGCACTGGCTCGCCCAAGTAGCATCAATTATGCATAGAGGTTATATTTTGTTATTTGGGTAAAGAATCATTTTTAACTCTTAAAATACATTTTAAAAAGGAGCCTGCTGGAGGGAAATATCTAAAATATTAAACCACAAAAGAGATTATGCTAGAGAAATGGCACGTAGAGGTAATTTGTTCTCCTCTGGTTGCTGACTTTGGGAAGCAGTGCACTGTAAATATTAAGAAATCAGGACAGATATGAATGAAACTGTTTTTTTAATCTGTATGTTAAAACTTGGTTGTAAAGCCAGGAAAAGAAGATCATCAGTAGGTCTACCATTGTTTAAAAAATATCTACAGTGAGGCCACTCAAGACCACAATGATCTTTTAAATCCCCGAAGCAGGGGTTTTAAATGTAAGTTTATGTCTGGGATGTTCCAGGTAAAAAGGTGAAACGACAGTAAATATTTTTTCACAGATATCATATATGTCTTTCTGCAGCTGTAACCCAGTAAAATGTTAATATCATTTAAAGTAAGACATGCATTATGACTTTTAAATCTCTTCTGGTATTTAAAAGCAGAGGGATGTTTTGACCTGGGGCCTCATTTATAACGGTGTGCGTAGAAACCATCCTAAAACATTGCGTCCGCAGAAAGCCAAAAATGTGCTGCGCAAAAAAAAATTCAGATTTATATAACTGTGCGGCGCACAGTTGCAGGCAATCTTCCCTTTATAAATACCCACCTGCGGTGAATTGTGCGCAGACGATCTCCACCCCGTGTCCTCCCACTTCACCTCCCAGTTTCATCCCACAATCTACCATACATGGCGAATGCTAAATAGCTCCTGAATATGATGACGCACTTAATAAGCACGGAATTTTGACTGACATGAGGAAAAAAGGGAGGCAACGCGGCCGCAAAGAAAGCAACTGTGAAGGAAGAAAGCCTGTGACGTCGTGCATGTGCTGCAGAAACTGGCACACACACATACACACCCGCGCGCTTATCACATATCATGATTGGCACAGTCGTTGTAGCCTAGTCTTTGTAAAGCAGTTTCGCCCAACTTTGTACTGCATGAAATATCACGTATTAGCGTAGGCCTACCTGTAGTCCTATATGTAGGCCTATATAAAATATGGTGTGACAAGTGAAATAATGCCTATAGTCAATTCGAGAGAATTGTTTATCTCCCGTGAGGTCCACACATTTCCAACAACGTCAGATTATAGTTATATCTTCCAGGGTGAATTGTTATGGGAAAGAGATGTGTGTAATGATTTGCTAAATTCATAACATGATTTTATCTAACGAAATTACAGTTTTAATTAATATCTGTTGGGCTTAACTTTGTACAAAACTACTTTTTACACACCTTAAAATTTGCTCTCCCGCTGGCCACTCACGGAAACACCTCCCGACGTATAGGATATTATTATAAAGTAGCGCTATAAGATTCAACTTATAAAATATAACCAAAGCATGTAGACCTAGGCTACTTGATAAGTAATTCAACCTACATCACAACTGCATGCCATAGACTACAGTAGCCATATATTCACAACTATAGGTAAGCTTATATATTTTATTGACTAAATATATTGGGTGCCAAGCATAATTTGTCTGTGTTTTTCTGATGACTGAGCTTTATTTCGTGGTGTTGCTATTGAGTGTCGCTGATTCCCCGAGTCAGGAAAACCTTGCGGTAGCTCTACGCATGGTCGAAGGTTGGCGTAGGAATACGCACACTTCTCCGCAAATAATGTCTTTATAAATACCAACGTTTGCCACCGCACATTTTCCCGCAAATTTCTTCCCGTCTACGCAAGGTTTTTGTGCGCCGCAAGCTTTATAAATGAGGCCCCTGATCTTTTGTGTTGGGACTCTGCTGTTAAGAGTTCCACCCATGAACATGTCCCTTACCCGTCACGTCAGGGTGCTTCCCCTGTACGAGGTTGGCCAGCCTGTCACTCACTCCTTTGTGCAGAGCCCCTGGGATCTGGAGCAAAGAAAAAAAAAAGCCTTTTGTGGATAAATTATTAAATGGCAGGAAACAGTTTGTAGATTAAATGTCATGTCTTTTCTGTTCAAGTTTCCACCTGCTCTTTTCACTGAAGCCCTTGCCCAAAAATGTCTGTGGCAGCTTTATCTCATTTTCTGACTATATTTTGCAACACAATTTGAGCAATTTGTTTATACAACAATGAGTAACAGCAGCAACGAATGTCAAAGCTCAAAAAAAAAGAAAAACTTTTGAAGTCAAAACAAGTAAAGCAAATCCTCGGATGATCTATTTATTTCATTAAACAATTCTCCGTGAAGCTAAGTTTGAGAAACAAACATTTAATTAGAAGTCACTCATGTGAATGTTGTCCTTTTTTTTAACAATAGGAAAAAACGCATGCATGTCTTTATCTATTAATATACTAAAAGGAGAACTTCATTGATTTTACGCATTGATGTCAGCATAGTAGGTGTGGGTGGTACTACACAGCCTGTGAAAACAGTATAATGTCTGAGAAACCCTGACGATGTCATTGTGATGTCATTCGGATTACCTGAATTTGAGGACATATTTACTGATTTTGAACAAGTGTTCTCCAGAATCGCTGATTCCACCTTTAGCCTTTATAAAAACTTACACATAATATCAACACCAACAAAAACATTTATAATAATCATGATATCGGATAGTATCGATTTCGGCTGATATCCAAAACCAAGATATCTAATCGGAACCGAAAAATAATGGATCGGTGCATCTCTCACAAGCAAATGTTAGCATGCTGATACCCTTAAAGGAAATGGTAAGAATTGTACCTGCGTCAGCACGTTCGGATTCTCAATTGAGAGCATGTTAGAGGACATGTGCACTATAAATAGGCAGAGTTTTCAGCCATTTTTTGGGGGGGGCTTGTTGATCATGCGAGTCTGCCAACTTTTTGTGAGTACAATACTAAATCTTCAACTTTATCTTTAATGAACCCAAGTAAAGAGAATTCAAGGAGAAATACCCAAGGCAAGAAGTACAATGTATTCCAATTGCACCCCCGGCCATACCTTGAAAATGTCCTTTATGTTGCTGAGCATGAAGATGACCATCAGGTCCTCATTCTCCTTGGAGAGGGCCTTGCTGTGGACAACTGCCCTGGAGAAAGACCTTTTTACTGCCAGTCTGTTCTCCATCTACAGGTTAAATAGTACAGGGAGAAAAAACACACGTACTGACTTTAAGGTATCAGATAATTAATATTAAAAAAAAAATACATTCTCAAGTCTTTTGGTTTGCTTTCAATTTGGAACGGGTTGGGTTCATTCTAAGATTGATTTAAATCAGATCTGGTCCGCAGCACTCACCTCCTTGTCCAGTTTGATCTCTTGTGGATCAGCTGCCACAGCCATGAATGTGAGCAGCCTGCGCAGCTCGTCTCTGCAGGCCGCAGGCAGCAGCTTCAGACATAGTTGCAGAGCCTCAAGAACCTGGTCCAACCTGGCATTCACTAGGGAAGGCAAGAGGGACACAAATGTTAGGTTGTTGGATGTAAATGAGAGTTGGGCAATTGGACCATTTTCACAAATCTAGAGAAGTCAACCAAATCGATCAAAATGTATTATAGCCCAATTTCACAACACACCATATAAAAACAAGAGAAGGTGCTTCAGCAGTATGAAAAAGAAATATGACATAAATAGTACCATACTATAAAATGCATTCGCAAGTGCATGTAAAACTAAACATAACATTGATATTCAAATCGACCAATAACATTTTGGGTAACCCTAGGGAGGTTGGACTAGGAACTAGGGATGATAAATAAGATAGTGCGAGTGTGTAATATTTTATAAGTTAACAGCAGAATCTTGTAAATCCGATCTAGCATGAACAGGGAGCCAATGTAATGAAATTAGAATAGGGGTGATAAGGTATCATTTTCTGGTCCTGGTTAATATTCTGGCATCAGTATTTTTGACCAAGCTGTAGTTTGCCAATTGTTGATTTTGGTAAGCCGCAGGAATGTGTATTGCAGTAGTGTAATGACTATGTCAATTTTTCTTCACGAGAAACTACAGTTTTGTGGGTGGAGATCTCAGCTCTTACCCAGCAAAAGGTCCATGATGGCTGTGTAGATGTCGGTCATGTGTTGGGGCAGCAGTGGAGGCCTGTCGGTATGGCTGTAGTGTTTCACCAGGCTCCTGTAAAGCAGCTGCTTACACTGAACCAAACCACTCGGGGAGAGACGAGGATGCTCATCACTGCCGTTGACTGGCATTGGCACAGAGCTCAGCACTGGAAACAAAGAGTGATTGACATTCATATTGTTTATTTATTTTATTTCAGTATCAATATACATTCAAATAGGTAGTAACAATATCAGTTATGTTATCTTATTTAATTTCACAGGCCTGAGATTAATACAAAATAAATAAATATTGCAACGTATATTAATAAATTGAGAAAAAGAAAAGAAAAAATAGACGGTACGAAATGAGTACAACAAAAAGAGAAAGGAGAGTCATGAAAAAAGAAATCTCTCACAGGATTTTATATTGTTATAATGTTAACAGTGTCAGTTGCATGCATTCAACACAAACCCCTCACATATTAAACCATAACAAAAGCTTATTTTGATCCGACATAAGGACAGTGTATAAAAGCATATGTTTATACATTTTAGTGTTGAGGAGACCACACTCATCCAGGAAGTGGCAGTAGCCTTTGCTGCTTTTGTGAGATACAATATACTAACCATGTTCTTCAAGACAGACCCTCCTATTCTGATTCAAGCACTTGCCTCCATCTTGTGAGCTGAAAGCGGCCTCCTCTGCCTCACACCTGTCCTGCTCCTGGGGGAAACTGTGAGGGAGCTCCCTGCTCAGCTCCACCACCGGCTGATCAGGGAGGAAGTCCAGACAGTCCAGAGCTGCACGCAGCCACTCATCTTCCCTGAGAGATAAAAACAGACAAAATATAGTATAATAAAACACTAGGATATATTCCTCTGTATTCTCAACTTCATCTACTTTTAAAGTAGATATTTTAGATTCCTTGTATTTGTATATATCGTTTTATTTGTTTATAACACTGATACCATGTACTGCATTAAGACTTCTTTAATCCAATATTTATTGGTAAAAAAAAAGTATCGAATTAACCACCTGATACCTGAAGCAGTTACACAAGTATGCACTGTAAATTAAGGCATGCAGTCACATCTGTAACAAGTCACAGGATGCCTTATGATGCACTGAAATGACTTTAAGTCAAAATCTGTAAATATCTCCTCGCGATCAGCTACCTGTCCGTAGTGTGTGTGCTCTGAAAATGGGCTTGTTGGAAGCTACGGTGAGCCCCTTAGTTTACATATCCTTTGTTTACAGAGCCCAGGCTGGTGTATTTACACCAGTTTTTTTCTCCAGCGCAGACACAGTACGGACAGGTAGCGGATCGTGAGGAGAAATTCACTGATTTTTAAAGTCATTTCAATAACAAGCTTTCTCCAGAATCGCTGACTCCACCTTCGAGTTAAATTAACTCATATCAAATAGAATATCAAATTCTTTTTTTAAAGCCAAAACACACTGAGAATCCCTGAAGGCCTTGAGGATCTGTCTGTCCAGGTGGTTTCTGCTGTAGATGAGGTCTGGGTTGCTGTGAGCCAGCATGTTAACTGCGGAAGGGGGGGAGGACGGGGCCCCGCTGGCCTGAAGGATGCCTTCCAGCACGGGGAGCTCCACCAGGTTTAACAGCCTCAGCAGAGTCTGCTCCTGCCACACCTCGTCTACCACTGGGGAGCGGAGCAGGACAGAAGAACACACAACATATCAGACTGTACTGTGGTAGGATCTACAGTATGGTACAGGGGGAAACAAAGTTAGGCCTTTTAAAAAATATTAATACACAAATGAATATATTTAAAAAAATATTTTACTGTCCTTTCTCATCTCTCCTTTCAAGCCTCTTGAGATATTGTGTTATTATATAAATGAAATGGACTTGATTTTTAGGTCTATATCTTCATCTGAGATTTTCCAGTCATCTTAAAAGAATAAAGTACAGAAGAAAAGAATGATGTCTGACCAAGGAAAAAAATAAATATAAGTGTGTGTGACATTATCAGTACTAGTTGCTGTTAAAAACCAACATAAACGTTGGTACGACTCAGATCAGTCGCTCAAAATGACAATTGACATCAATGTTGGTCTCTTGTCTTTCCAATTAATTTATGCTCATCACATTAACAATACATGTGTGTGTGTCACCCCAACCCTAACGCAAGAGCCTAAACCTGAAGGAAAATGGTCACAAAAGGGATGAAACACACACACACAATGACATCAATGTCTTACATGACTGTGGTAAAACGGTGTCTGTCTGCACTTTGCTTGGACTCATACTCTGACTGTCCACCAGAGGCTCCGCTAACAGGCCTGCAGTCGCTGGAGCATTTAGCTGGTCGGCCCATACCAATGTGTGGGGAGATTTGACAGGGGTGAACATCTGAATGTGTGAGCCACTGCTGGGACATGTCAGCTCTTGCTGCCTGAAAAGCAAAATCAGAGACGGGGAGAGCTCATGTTGGCGATGTGTCAAAAAGCATTCTGAATGAAGACTATAGGTCAGTTTAGGGGATATGAGTCATATGAGGACATTTACAAGGAAGAATAAAGCATTGGAAAATGAGGCAATGTCTCTGGTTCGGCTGCATTGATTTTTTTTTTTTTTTTTTTTACTGTCCATCCTGAATCTGACAATGTTAAATCAGAGAAGAAGACTTTTTTCAATAGAATTTCCAGAAAATGTACTATAGCCGGATATGCACAGTCAATGTTGTTTACTGTGATTGAACATTTCATTCATATTCCCAACGTAGGGGAAGGTGGGGTCAGGTGATTTGTGCGTTTTGGAAGTTGCAAAACCCCTTGTTTCTAGAAAACCGTGGAAGAAATTGGAAATGTGACCACATATTTAAGAAGAGCCATCCATTTGACTCATCCTGTAAAGAAGGGAGACACAAGGAATAAGATATAAGCACATTTAAGCTCAAAAAACTGTGTTTTGCCTTTCAAAGTAAAATTTCCATGATCAAGGTTTTTTGATTATTGTGTCTGAACAATTATAGACACGTTTGAAAACATTTGACACATGTTTTAGTGCTTTGGTATGCTACACTTTGAGTCTATATAGTTAGCACAATGTCAACCCTAAATTACTGCATCATGCCTATTATCCAAAATTCTGGGGATGGGGTGATTTGTGCGCAAGGGCCTGGGTGAGTTATAAGTAAGTAAGTAAGTAAAATGTATTTATAAAAGCACATTTATGACAGTTTGCACTGTCCAAAGTGCTGTACATAGTGCATTCAGTAGGTAAACAATGAAGGTACAATAACAATAACCAAAATAAAAGACGTAAAGCCCATACATCCACATAAACACAGATAGTAGTGCAGAGGTAAGATAGTTAATGGGGAGGAAACACCAGGGTGTACATATGGGTTTTGAGCCTTGATTTAAAGGCAGAAATGTAGGGGGAATCACATTTGTCAGGTGGCAGTTGGTTCCACAAGCACGGAGCAACTAGTGCAAAGTACATTTCTGAGAGTTGTGCCAGTGGCATGGCTGTATACGCTGGTCACCAAAAGAAAGTGATTGTCTACAGTAGCTCAGAAGAGAGTGACATCTCAATTCCACTTAACGACACCACTGATGAGAGTTCAGATGGCCAGAAAGATGATGATGGTGACTTTGTCATTGTGACACAATGACGCACAAATCACCCCACGTAGTCCGAAAAGCTATATTTCTTAAACAGTTTATTCCAGATCCAAAGTTTTTATTGCCAGGGATGCACAACATCCTGAACTATATGTACATATTTGAGTTGGAGACATAACTGTCAAGGCCTCACTTTAAAATCACTTTGAGTAAAAAGTTGCACAAATCACCCCACCTTCCCCTATAGGTCCTACCACAGATGGGTGACGCAGACAAAATGCTAACAGTTAGCATTTAAAAAGGTCAAACCCAACCAGTCATGTGCCTCAAGCTGTGCTCATAATTTCCATATGATATTGTCAGGAAACATTTTTGGCTCCCTACTATAATTTTAACAACACGCTGAAGTATTCACGCGTCACATTGGAATGACTTAATTTGGAAATACAATCATCTTAAAATGAGTCAAGTATAAGATGCAATGTGTGGTCAAGTCAATGATTTAGAAACAATACCCATCAGTAGGAACACTGCAGAAGAGTTTTTGGATCCCATTCACAAGCAGCCCTCTTTCCAACTCGTCGACTGAAGGAGTGCACACACCTTCAAACCTGTCCGGGGAAACCAAAAATAATTGGCTACCATGTTAGCACATTCACAGCCACTGTGTAGAGAAATTCTGACTGTGTCAAGAGAGGGGGGGGGGGGGGGAGGCTTTGTGAGCGAGCAATGTTGGTGTGTATCTAACCTGTAAAGAGCACTCTTGCTGTCCTGAAACACATCCTGCTTCTTGTCTTTGCCAAACACTTTGGTTCCCACCGACTCAAATACATGACAGTCCAACAGAGCCTGGCACACACAGGCAACTTTTTCCCGTGACACATTGGCACCTTGCATTTTTTAAACCAGAAACAAAAAGGGATAAGGCTAATTGTTTTAACTTATTTTGGTTTAAAAATAAAAAAAGAGAAAAAAAAGAGAAGATTGCTTAACCAACTTATATGATGTAAAACATGACAATGGCTACCTATATAAATAAAAACACTGCCCCAGCGCACACAGGCTAGAGACACACTCTCCCTCACCCTCAAAACCTTTGACTTCATGAAGGTGTTCTGCCACCACATCAACAGCCTCTGATCCCAGGAAACAGTCGCTGTGGGACTTGAGGTGAACTCTACGACGCTTCACCGTCACAGAGGATCTGAGGTGGAAGATGATGCCGCTCCACATACAGGAAGACTGGACTGATTTACTGGCCACTGCATGTGCTAAGACAAAGAGAAAGAGAAAAATCAAAGGAAAATGTACTCAAAATAATCACATGTTACAGATGTTCTGTATACTGGGTTCCCACAAAAAATTTTTTACCAAGGACTTCTCTAAACGTTTCAATTACATTTGACCCAATTCCCATAATCTTATTTAGGTACAGTACAGGCCAAAAGTTTGGACACACCTTTTCATTCAATGCGTTTTCTTTATTTTCATGACTATTTACGTTGTAGATTCTCACTGAAGGCATCAAAACTTTGAAGGGACATATGGAATTATGTACTTAACAAAAAAGTGTGAAATGACTCTTAAATAGGTCTTATATTTTAGATTCCTCAAAGTAGGCACCCTTTGCTTTTTTGACAGCGCTACAAACCCTTGGTGCTCTCTCAATGAACTTCATTAGGGAGTCACCTGAAATGGTTTAGCAAAGAATTCCACATGTGATCATTCAAAGTTTTGATGCCTTCAGTGAGAATCTACATTGTAACTAGTCATAAAAATAAAGGAAACGCATTGAGCGTGTCCAAACTTTTGGCCTGTACTGTATGTTTACATCATATGGCTCAATAATAAGAGACCCTGTGTTTCTTTTTAGCCATGTGTGTTATATTTGTAGTTCCAAAGTCAGAAATTATTAGACATGCATTTCCCAGGCATTCTTGTGGATAAGCAAACTGTTTGGTAATTGGTCATTTACTCACGCTTTCAGGAAAAACTGTCAACTAGCTGTATCCCAATGTGACTACATTTAAACAATCACACAGGTAGGCCTACATCAGGACTGGATTTTGAACAGTAGCCAAATTAACTTTCACAGACATGTTTTGGGATTTTTTCTAACATGTACAGGCGGGATTTAGTGGAAATCATTTTTATTCCCAAAACATTCACTTAATTCCAAACAATTCCCGAAAAAAAAAACGTTTCTCCGGAAATCATAACTTTTCCAGGAATTTCAGGACTGTGAGAACCCTGTGTAGGCTAATTGGTTGTAGTACAGATAAAGAGTATGTAGGCCTATAAGATAATTGGAGACAAAGCGTGAAGAAGAGTAGCCTACTAATGGAGGAATATGAAGGACAGACTGAGGAAAAACTGAAGTCTAAGCTACAATTAACAGCAATTAATTGGGTCAATTAATAGTGGTGATTGACCACGACAACTTCAGTAGCCGATGTTTAGTGTATGATAGTGGCTAGCATTAAATAAATAAAATAACCAGACAGAGGAGGCCTTCACGAGCAGCAGACTCCCCTAGGCCTACACCTCTTTGAAATGCGTGTTCGGGTCACCTACCTTGAGGACGCACACACAATTTCTCCGCTAGGTTCAATGCAGCGGCTCTTTCTCTTATTGAGGCCATTCTGCCTGCTATAGGCTATGGTGGGAAAGCAGCAGAGTAGGCTAAAAGTAATTTAATTAGTTGATAACAGGTGGACAGAAAGCAACCAGTGACACAAACTGCGTCCTCTAGTGAAGTGCTATTTGGTATCGTTGTGTTTAAATAGGCCACCGCTAGATGGCGCCAATTACACAGGAAGTCACACACGACACGAGTGAATTTCATGTCCATCGTGAATTTCTTTACACTGATGTCCCACTGTGTACTGAATGCTTACACGGAGATGTTAAAGCAAATAGGATAGGCCTGAACAGAATATTATTTTTAACGAATACCTTTTTTGTGTTTGTAAAATGGAAAATTGTATTAGCATTTATGCAGAGATTAAATAAATAAAATAGTGGAAGGGCCCTCAGAGAGTAACCTAACCCTAAGGATAATACAACAATTGGAGAAAAACATTGAATGTCCCAAATTACAAAGTATTGCCTTCATAAAACTTTTTATTATTTGTGCAATTTTACCTAATTTGAGTTAGTACTCATGAAAGATGGCAAAAAACGGTTATTTTTCCTGAGCGCGTGACAACATTACTTTTGTCTAGAGGCCCGAGGGCGCTGTTGATCCCATATCCTTTCCTCTCCGCTAAATACAACAAGTATCAAGGTATGTGGAAATATTTTCGAGCGATATTAACATATCTTTAAACACAATATCTCGAAAATAATAGTCAAACTACATTATTGTGTGGGTTGTGTAGGTTATAAAATTGGAGGCCGGTACTATTTCGTTGTAAGCTAGCTAGCTTTTGGTTTAGGCTAATATTTGGGCTAATGTTGAAGTCAGGGAAATAAAAAATTTATTATTATGAACTTTTCAGTCATAATTGAGTTGTTTCAAGCCCATGGTTTCAAGTCAAGTGAAAAGTGTAACACTATGAAAATGTAATTTATATGTAAAAAGATCTTGGTACACTAGCCAAAACAGTTAATTTAGCACTTCAAATAATCCACATTTAAAGCTTGGGAAATTAATTGTACGTAAGACTAGGCAAACTTAACTTTACCTTCCTGATAAAGGAGTTTAGAAATATGAATTACATACACTTTTCCAAATAGCGTGCACAAACAGTAATCCCTTTTAAAGATAGACTTTGAATTCATAAAGAGCTTGCTTTTTATTTATTTAAGAAGTAAAAATATATAATTATGTAAATGCTAAATTGTAAAAAATTAAAAATAAATATAAATGTGTTCTAATGGGCATTTTTAACGATTTTTAACAGCAGAGCAGACATATTGATATGAGTTCAGGATGTAACTTATCACATTAATGAGGGCTCTGTCAGTGTGACAGTGAGCCAGCATGTACAATTAACAATACCATGAGCCTGAAACTGAAGCAACTAAATGCATCCTCAACCATCCTTAGTGCTTTTCATACTGGGACAAAAGTAAGTGTCTCCAGGAAAATGGCCTATTACACTTTTACAATATTATTGCAGTCCTTCAGTTACTGACTGTTTTGCTGTTAGCTTCAGTGCATTACAGAACAGTTACTAACATAACTCACTCAAAGGTAATACAAACATCATGTTGCATGAAAGAAATGATCCCATTTAATAAGGGGCATCTCTTTTAATTTGTCTATTTCATGGCTTTAGGATAGTGGTTAATACCTGCTCAACTGAGAAACAAATAAAGACATTGCGGTCTACTCCCTCCCTCGCGGTCACACATACACACACGCACGCACGCACACACACACACACACACACACATACATACACACACATTCACAGTGTGCACTGCACATAAAGACACACATACATTGTCACTTTGACACACTGACACACGTTTGCAAATCCCTTCCCTCCCTCTGCCTGGGGTCACACTGTCATTTTATGATAGTAGCCAATTCCAGCAGGGATCATTTAATTCTCCAATATGATTGATACCAGTGCAGGTTAAATGGGAGAAAAAAGGTCTGTTCTATTAAGAGATCAGTGGCTAGTGGAGACCTCCCACTTAAATAGTCATATTTTCCCGTAGGTGTGTGTTTGCGTGTATGCAGTAGAGTGTGTCACTCAGTTTCTTGGTTGTTTTTAGGGGACCGAGACAGTTGCCAAGGACTATCCACAGGTCAAATTAAATAACCTAGATAATTTAAAAAGCATTGACAGTGCAATTTGTCCATTCAGTGTTATTGCTTTGACCCCTATTAGTGTCAATGGGCTGGTTTCATCATGAACCTAGATGGCTTATCAAGGTGTTATCTTCTCACTGCAATGGAAGTGGTGTAAAACAAAGAAAGAAAAAAATCCTAATGGTCATTCCAAAGCCATTAGGTTAGATTGTAGGGATTGAGAAACATTATGAGGCTTTAATGTGCTAGCCTATTATTTCTAATAAAATCAGTTAGCAGTAAAAAAAAAAAGTGCAGATGAGGAAGTAATTATAAGCTTATAAGTGGGATAGCAGGGTGTCACTGCTTATTAAACACTCAATTCCATTAACCATTTTTTTTTCATTAACAGGCAGCAGAGGCCCAGTTAGACCTTGGTCCGCTCTAAACGACTTCATGGATCTCAGAGCAGACTCTGGGCCAGCCCCCACCCACGCTACCGTAAATTAAGACTTCTGACAGTAGAACACAAAGCAAATAACATTAATCAGTTCATTTGTTTATTCATTATACCAGTAGATTATTTAAAGAAGACTTTTATATATAAAACATTGCTCTGTATTTTATTTTGAATGTTTTCTGCCTGTTTCCTGATATACTGTTTATATATATATACTATATTTAACTTTGTGACTGATAAATCACTCATTGTTGTTTGACCATTTCCTTTTTGATGAAGTTAGATTCTTAACTTATTATCTTGTACAGTAGTAGGGAATGACATGAAACACTTACTTACTTGTGTTACAGCCTCAGCAAATGGCCTTCATTTTTTGTATTTTAAATTGATGCATTTCCTTTAGATTTGGTGGGTATTTGAGTAGCTAAATAAGAAACATTTATTTCCCTTTTGCAGGTGGGAGTAGCTGCGTTGGAGCAGGAGATGCCTTTGTCGAGTGCTCGCTGTCCAACTGAAAGTGACGGCACCATCTTACTACAGTTGTTGGAATTTAAAACCCATTTACTAGAGGCTGTCGAGGAGCTGCATATTCGGAGGGTATAGTAGCAATTGTTACATTTGTTGTAGGGGTGTGGGGCTTTTTATGTCAGTGCATATGTGTTTGGAAGTTCACTGAACCTGCTGAACTATACAGAAAGTAGGAGTACATCATCCAAGTGGAATCAATTAATCTTGTCTCGTTAGGCATGCTAAACTATTGTAATCTAGAACACTTTTTGTCAAAATCAGCTAATATCTTCTAAACATCTGCTACCTGTCTGTCAAGTGTGCATGCTGAAAAAAAGTTGGGTGTTAACTGTTTATACATAGCCCCGGCTCGATAAATAAATATATTTATATTTGAAACATTTTGAGAGCAGTATTTGTATTTTAACTAACTAGACATTTAAATAGAGAAAATTGCACTGTAACACTTGTTGTCTAGTTCAGTTAGCTTATTCATCTGGTTTAACATTTTCATATCTCATAAGATGCCTTTGAAACACTTATTAAACCTAAGTTCAGAAAACACACTTTATAAAAGCAGCAGTGGAACGTTTGTAGTTAGCCAGCCTTAAAGGATTTTAAGTAAAGCTTTAACAGAAATGACCAAATGTGAAATGTTTTCATCGTTACATCCGCTGTTCCTCTACGTTACATCGCTATGTGCAAGTGCAACTTGCAAACTTATGGCTACGGCTAAAGAGCAGTGTACTCTTGAGGAAATCGTGGGGGAGTTTTGTATTATAGTGTCCTATGAGGAAGCCAGCTGCCCTTTTTGGCCATCTGGACAAGAGCCAGCTAGGTTTGATGCACATTTCGTCAAGATGGGGGTCATATAAGCCATTTGGCTCCTGAGCAATAAGTAGAAAGGAAATTTGTTTGTAAAAGTAACACAAAAAAAAATGTGTTCTACCCTCGAGCAAGTACTTTCAACCTCACACACATTCTGAGTGTACTTAAAGGTTAGGAGAGCAAAAATGGGATGTTGGTCGTTTGTTGCCATTTAGTTTTATTGTTATAGTCATGTAAACTGGGGAACAAACATAATATGGTATAACAGTCTGACCCTCCTCAGGCGCTGCTGTTATCCAAGTAGCACTTTGTAGTTGTGTCGTCTGTGGGTGTGTGAGGTTAAAGAGAAAGAGGATGTCATGATGGAGCCGGACATTCCTGCGCAGGTCAAATTCCATTTGGTTTGTTTTCTCTCTATTAATACAGTACATCCCGATGCTTTAGTTGGTGAGATTGTGGTACACTGGTAGACTTAACACTAAATGGAAAAGAGCTTCATGTAGGAAAATAAATGTTGGGTGAGCATATTCAAATAACAACTTATTATTCCAAGCGATTGAACTGAAGAACCATTGAACTACCATAACATTATGAAATAAAAGTAAAGGATGAACTGGCTCTGACTTCTTCCAACTAACCTATTGAATAAACCATCACTTTTTCATGGCCAGATACTTTTTTTTTCTTTTTTTAACACCCAGTAAAAAGCATCCATTCAGAACAGCAATAAATGAAAAGCCATAGCAAAATATATAATGTTCACAGTCTCAAATGTTCACTGAATGAGTAAACCAACCATATATCTTAAGATACTGTTACAGCAAAATATATTAAAAGGTTTTAGTGCTCTTTTTTTGCTATTGCCTATTTTGATTAACACGGATTACCAGGCTTAATAAAGCTTTGTAGTGTCTTTTTAAACATATAAACATACACGCACACACACACACACACACACACACACACACACACACACACACACACACACACATACACACACACACACACACACACACACACACACACACACACACACACACACACACACACACACACACACACACACACACACACACACACACACACACACACACACACTAATTATTCCTCAGTGGAAAAATAACAGCTTTATCTCCTGTGCACTCCTCTTTTTTTAAAGTGCAGTGCCACGCTGGTAGCATAGTTTAATAGGAACTTATAAAATAAACTCAGTGAGTTAACCAGCTCCCACGTGCACATAAAAAAGTCCTGTGGATATAGAGAGCAATTGACTTTTACCTGCCTTCTCCCAGGAGAAGAGGGAGGATAGGGATGGCTTTCCACAAATATCACCTCCCCTCTAATGTTCCTCTTTCTCTGTGTGCCTCTGCAAAAGATACGGAGGAATGAACCGAGGGAACTTACCACAGTTCTGGCTCAACTCCAGAGAGTTTTTGACTACAGAAAGAAAGATTGAATGGATTTTCAGTCTATGCCATACCTGAAAAGAGCGCATTGTACTAGCCGTCGCCCTAAATCTAAATTGACTATCTTATCTAATAGTTTATTTCATTTGGCAGATTCCTCCAGGTTGTCTTTGTGTCTGATTGTGAATGTATCTTTCTCTCCTTATGTTTGATTGCTCTTAGTTAAGGTGGTGGAGTGTCAGTCTTTTATGTAAATGATAATGTCTTTCCATGGTTCAGGATGCTGAGACACGCTTTGAGGATCAGATCAGTAGACTCGTGTTGGAGAAACAGGAGCTGGAGTGGGAGAAGGTACAGATGGGCCTAACATTAGATACGTGAACATTCACAAAAAGGCACTTGTATTACTAGCAAAAAGTACATTTTGATATTTAATATATTGTTGGTTATCAGTTGTTTTGATGAATTTAGTCTTTTTCTGTATGACAGGAATCCCAACAGCATCAAGCTGAAACAGTGGTAAACCAGCACACCGAGTCACTCATCAACATTAAGAAGCAGGTATGTTTTTAATGTATGGTTACAGTTATTATAGATTAACAAAGGCTTTTGACAATGCATTCAACCTTCTGAACAGTTTATTTTCCCTTCTGAAGTTTCAGGCCAAAATTAGAAACATTGAGGAGGAAAAGGTATGAAGAGCTTATTCCCAAAAACGTCAAAGTGATACTTTGAGCATTTTATTCAATTTATGTTTTTAGTGGAGTTGTAAATTCACTAATCTCAATTGCACAACCTTGGCCCTAGGAGTGGATTCTTTTTGTGCTGTGCTTTGGTATTTATTGCTGAAGTGACACCCGCAATAATAATTTAACATTTCAGGGGAAATACCAGGTCAGTGCTGAGCTAAAAGACAAGGAGATTAACAACTTGAAAGAAGAGCTGAAGTCGTTACAGGTACTGAGACATACAACACACTCAGCCTCTTCTCTATGTCTCTATGTCACTCCCACTCATCCCACCACCTTCCTTTCTTTTCTTTCATTCCTTCAAATAAGAAAACAAAGGTTTTACTCTTACGCTTTTCAAAGAAATTAACCTATAAGGCAGGCTCATGTCCCTCCGGAGCCAGGGGCGTAGAGTGTTAGTGCAAAGGCCTGAGCCAGTCTGGCTCCCAGAGTGTTGGTCTTCAGGCCTGACACCACAGAGGTGATCTACAGCCATCCCCACGCTCCGCTGCACTTTAACAACCCGGGCGTGTTACAGAGACAAAAGAGACTGTTTTTGATATTCTATCTGGGAGACACTGACGGCTGTGTTTGGCTAAAGTGAGGCCCGGTTGTGTTCATTCTTGTGACACGGTCTGGTTAATTCCTTTTAATTGAACACATTTCACATCAGTGGCCGTTGTAGTGATTTAATTGCCATACCTTGAGGATCTGCTTAATTACATATGTGAGCGCCATTTGTATGGTTTAGTTCACCCATAGTTGAATCTAAATAATTAATTATATGAATATCCATAGTAATATGATTAAGTATATATTATATACTGTATATATATATATATATATATATATATATATATATATATACACACACACACACACACACACACACAAACACACACTGTATATATATTATATAGGTGATGGACTTCTGAATTTCCCTGGTTGTTTTAAGCAGGCTGGCAGTGGCAGATGCAGAAATTATTTCTCAATCTGATGACCCCTTTAACACATCAAACAAAACCCTTTTGAATATTTCACCTTCTGTGTTGCTTTACTTGTATAATGAAAATTAAGAATTAAATAGTTTACTAGGAATAAAAAACAAAACATACATTTGACAAAAATCCTGCTATCCCAACTTGCATCTTAAAATAACCCCTGAGTGTCTTGATCTAAAGAATGAATACACCACTGATCCTTTTTAATAAAGTACTGGCTTTACAGTATATTAAATTATCCCCACAATATGAAAAAACAGAAGATGTTTTACATATTTTGTTGACATAACAATGTTCTGCAACAGTTTTTTTTTACAATCTTTTAATTGTTTAAGAAGTTTATTAAAGAAAATTGCCAAATGTTACTGTCATCTCCAATGTGAAGATTGTAATTGTAATTTTATTGTAAAAAAATATTTAGTTTATAGCGTTTCGAGAACATGACGGAGTGTACCGTATTTTCCGCACTATAAGCCGCACTGGACTATAAGCCGCAGGTGTTTTAATGTTTAATTACCATATGTAAGAGTTTGTGCACAGAGGGGATTGTCGGGAAAGAGATGGCTGCTTGAGGATGCTCCCATTTATAAACATTTCAACAAACAAGTTGCATATTTGCATAACGTATTCAAGTGTTACCATTTAGTGCAATAGCTAGGGATGGGCACTAGTAGTGTTTTCGCTACTCGAGTGATTGTTTGCATTCCTCGATAATCAATCGATTCCTCGTTAAGCTTTTTTCTATTTTTAGAACGCAACACATCTGTCTGCAGAATAACGGTTCACCGCAATAAAGCGCTCAATGCTTACTGTACTGCAAACAGTAAGGATTTTTTTTCCACAAGTTTAAAACACCTTTTCCTCACTGAAAGTAATTAAATAGACGGGCCATAATTTAAACCGATCGAGTAGGTCTGCGGTGGGGAGAAAAAAAGAAAAAAAGCATGGGCTGGAGTTGTAACAAAAAAAAAATAGCCTAAGTCACCATTTGAAATAAGAAGGGCAGCAAATAATATAAAATGATTGTCCTACAATTTAAATACATATAAATAACTCACCAAAGCAGTAGACTTAGTAGTTGTATATCCAACCGCGTAATGCTCACTCCGTGTCCGTGAATAATTACCGTGACTAATTCCTCATTGGTGTCATCAGGTGTCATCTCCCCTTTTTATAAACCTAACTTTATCATCTGCTTTGAAATAATTGGACAGTTATATTCCTGCAAATGTTCTGGAGAAAGGAGAGACCGTGTTCAGCTCTGCGGTGCCGTGGAGAACACAGGCTTGCGCTGCGGTGGCACGGAGGTGGCAGTTATTTGCAGTTGCTGTTTGACACAACGCTCAGTTTATTGCACTTGCATCAAAATATTTAATTTTGTTAAACTTTATTTTATCCGTTTTGTACACGTATATAACATTTTAAAATAGGGGCGGCCCGCTGGCCTAAAGGCTACAGACAAAAAAAAACGTAAAGAAAAAAAGATTTTCCTCATCCTTTGAAACGAGGAGTAGCCTACTCGAGTGCTCGATTACTAACGCCCATCTCTAGTAGCTACAGAACATATACTGTGCTGTGTAATAACAGGGTCGAAAAGGCGCGGCTTATAGTCCGAAATTTACGGTATATGATTTATCAATTAATAATATAAATAAACAAAGTCAAATATATAAATTATTTGCATATAAATAATGCATGAATACAGGTTCATACAATTAAATATTATATGATAATATTATTGAATTTATTTACATTTACATATTATTTATAAGTACATCATGAATATTTCTATTCAGGTTTTGTCAATTGTGGTTAATCATACATCTTCCTTTTGATTGAACAGATATCATTTATGTCATGGTGATATAGCAAAGTTACAGTGTTCTAACAATAAATGTCTTATGTTGACCAAACAACAATCACACCTCAAAGTTGAAAAATATGTATTCGTGACCTTGGAATCCTCAGCTACCAAAACAACCTACCCTGAAGATCCATTCAGTGGAAATTAGGGATGGGCATAATTAATCGATTAATCGATCATTGCTCGTTAAGAATATTGTCGATCACGTGAAATTGTTATCGATCATATAGCCGCTGTGTTGCGCAGTGTGAGTCCCGAGAAAGAGAAATATAGGGTTAAAAAAAACACTCTTTCTGCCTTTTCTCAGGCTAGGATGAACCGATTTCAATTTTTTTCGCACATTTATACTACATAGGATCTCAGAATTCAATACACCTTCATATTCAAACCGGTGAAGTAGGCCTTTAAGCATTGTGAAACCTTGTATAAGTACAACACTTAAACAAACCGAATTATGTACCACTTGTACATTGAAGCCTACATCCTAGATCCGACCGTGTGACGTTAGCGCCGCTAGCATTAGCGGTGAACTTTAGCGTCTATGCTTTCCTACTTCGCCATCATCAGGGAACTAATTTGCACATTTTAGATGATGATTAGATGAAGTAACGTTAGGTCCTTTACCACTCAGAGAAACGTGCCGTTCCCTTATGCAGTCTTTGGCAGCATCTTAGCAGGCGCATATGTGTTTAAACTTTAAAGGTATCGTAGCATTGGCTCCTTGTTGGCTCAGCCTCGGGCTTTAACCAGCGCCGCATTTTATTATTATTTTATTTTAAAAAGTTGCCTTGTCTTAATAGATTGTTGTTTGCCTAGAAGATCTTGGAATAAAGATGTAATTGAGTAAAAACCTCTTGTATACAGTCTATGGTAAAAACGCTGTATTTTGGATGTTCTGTTGGCATTTTTTTATATGTAAAAAAAGATGACGATTACTCGATAATTGCTCGTTAATTTTCCCGATGATCGATCAATTGAATTTCTTAAAATGCCCATCCCTAGTGGAAATGCTGTTTGTGTTGTGTAAATAAGTAGCACCATAATCCAGTGTTTCCCCCAGCGCTTTATGGCTAAGGCGGCCGCCTTACCAACGCCAGCCCCCCGCCTTGGCTACCGACCGACCCAAAAAATAAATAAAAATAATAATTATTATTTTATTTTATTTTATTTTATTTTATTTTATTTTATTTTATTTTATTTTATTTTATTTTATTTTATTTTATTTTATTTTATTTTATTTTATTTTATTTTATTTTATTTTATTTTATTTTATTTTATTTTATTTTATTTTGTGCTGCACAATTAATGTACTAGCAAGCGTGATGTGTGCTTGTGCATGGTCATAACTGCGCGAAAGGCCGCAATTTGCGGTAAATAAATGTGCAAGTGTCTCCAGGCGTTTCTCAATCAGCTGCTCTGTGTCTGCGACTCTGTGGCACTGCGCGCACGACCGCGCCACACGTGAGTACGACATCCACGCGGGAGAGTAAACGAGCAGAAGCAAGCCGACACTGAACTAGCGGAGATAATAAAGGCAGCGCTGCTCTATGGGGATATTTAGCTGAACAGAAAGAAGAGCTGTGCAAAGCTAGACTAGGACTCCAAAACACTATGGCCCCGGCAAGTTTCAGTAAGTTTACAGAAGTGCCACACTGTTACTGTCTTTGAAATGTATTTAGTCATTTTAAGGGGATAACACAGTTATTTTTAAAACAGCGTGCTAGTTTAGGACAAGATTATTTAATATCTGAATTTTAATGCTGCTTTATTTTTATGTTTTAAACTGAGAAATACCTGTTCTAAAACTATTAATAACCTCTGTATTTAGAAATAAATCAAGCAAGTAGGCTAATAATAACCATTAATGAATTATAGGCTATCGCATCACAGTAGGCCTATTGTCCACAATAATCGCACAACAGCCCCCCATCCAAAAAGGAACTTTAAAAAGCAGAATTTTCACTTTGATGTGCATACACATGTTAAGTGTATGGTCCATTATTTGTATTTAGTGTGTCTGCATAATATTGCACCCAAACAGTAGAAGTTTTCTTTAATTGTGCTTTGTACTGTCTGGTTGTTTGTACATAATTTGTACCTTCACATAGCAAATAAAATTGCACAACTGTAAGGTCAGTGTCAGTTGTATTTTTGTATTCAAATAAACAGTTGTTTATTTCTTCACTGCGCATTGGCATCTTTGAGCAAAATACCCCTAAAATGTTCGCCGTGCCGCTTAGAAAAATCAAGGTGTGACCCTGGCCTGGGACCACCTTGACTAAGACATTTTCTGGGGGAATCGAATGTGTACACATACGTATATGGCAATTTGGATTAATGGGCAGAACATTTTGTCACTGATGATTATGACATCTGAATATTTAAATTGTATAGATCTTTATAAGAAGGGTGGAAAACCTGAAATCCACACACAGTTACCCATAATATCCATCAGAGTGGAAACTGTTTATCTTGATGATTTTCTTTTTACTGCTGTTTTACAGTTGCTGAAGTACAACTTGGAGAAAAAATCTAATGAGCTGGTAAGAAAGATTTTCTTATTCAAATTGTTGACAGAGGACGGGTGGGAGTGAGAAAAATCAAAAGAGGAGGATGAGGGAATGGTGCTAAAGGAGAGATGAGTTTGGAGGGAAGAGCTCATCAGGAGTAACGGATAGGGAGTGTGTGACACTTTGAACTGCCAGCACAGCAGAGGAAAATATCTCTATTAAAATATTTTATAACTGGGGCCTCGCTCGGTTTAACCTTCTTCACCCAACAGCAGCTCTGCAGAGTGAGAGGGAGTCGAGGCGAGCTGGTGGATTGGAGCGAGGGATGGGAGGGGAAAGGGAAAAAAAGAATCTGCTCAGCTTGATACAGACAATCAAACCATAATGGCAGTTTGAAGAGCGATAAAGCGCTCTGAGGCGTGCGCTGACTTGATTCCTTCAACCCACAGAGAGAGACAGGCACTAGCTGTGTTAAACCAGGATTCCTCTCAATCACTTGACAGTGGTTTGTCCTGTAGTATTCTATGTCAACCATTTAGCGTAGTTTAACAGAAAGACTGAAAGCAGGGGGAAACAGCTAGACTGACTCCAGTCACAGATAAAACAAATACGCCTACCTGAAGCTTTACATGCGTATATTCATATTCATTTGAAGGATCATACTCTGGTTAAGACAATATTCCAAATAAGGTGTTTACATGCACAGCAGCTATGGTAAAACTCTCTTTTACACCTCCATCAGCATATTCTGAATAAACCAGCGACTTTCACTTGTATAGTAGAGTTATGATGTCTGACATCACCAGCACGTTCTTTTCCACAATTAGTCCCGTCCCATCCCAGGAAAATGAGCACTCTTTACGTCAATACTGTTGTCTTGCATGGTTTTGACAGCCAAAAATGGCACCTCTTCTTTAAGGAGGTTCACACCTGCTAGTTTAATAGCTGTAAACCAGGGCACGCGTCGCAAATTGGCAACGGCAAATGCCAAAAGCTCCAGTTGGAATATTAAGTGTGATTAAGGTGTATACATGCCTCGATATGGAATAATGCTTAATGCGATTATGGCTTACTTGGACTTTGACCTTATTCTGATTAAGGTGAGAAGAACCTGCTGTTTACATTGAAATGTCTTTGTCAGAATATAATCTTAACCGTGGTCATTGTTGAACTATTGTTGTTATTATTTCAACATTTCTGTGCTAAACAATATGCAGTAGTTGTCTGCACTGTACATCTTCAGATCTGTGAACCAGTTCAGTATTATGGCAACTTTTTCCTTGGTCTTTTCTCTCGGTAGAAGGCGCCTACTTCTTTGTCTGTTCTTTCTTTACCCTTCCAAAGGAACAGAAACAAGCGCTGCAGAGCAGGTCAAAGGACAGCCACCTGAACCAGCTGGGAGAGGTTGAGAAACGCTTTAGTGCCCTCTCCAGGCACTGTGCCATGGTCAAGCAGGCCCACGAGAAACTAGAGCAGAACGGTAATGAATGGATGGATAATAATACATTCAACCTATATAGCGCTTTTCAAAACTCATAGTCGCTTTAAAAAGCAAAAGATGAAAAATATACAGACCTTTATGCACAAATTGATGGGTGAGGGGGGGGCTAGGAGTAGGCAGAGATGGAGAGATTGATGTTTATAGATAATACTATGCTGTAAAAACACAATTTGCTCCTACCGAGACAAAGCTGCACTAACAATATTCCACACAGATTAGGATACATACAGTACATCAATACTCAGTGTAACTGTGGAAGCTAAATGTATACTTATATTACCAGATGGGGCCAGGTTTTGTCCCAGAACACCCTGAATTCAGTATGTATTCAGAATGTAAAAAGGTGCTGGAAACGATTCACAGAGATCTTGGCTGGTGCTCACTTGATACAGTAGTATGACTCAGCTCCCCCAGAGTTTTCAGCAGCACATTCAAACCAGCAAATATCCAACTTCACTTCATCCCGAAGATATTCTTTTGGGGTCAAGATCAGGGTAGTGAGTAAAGGACATTGTCATGTTCCTTTAAATGCTCTTTCAGTATCATTTTGATGAGGAGTAAACTGTGGCTATGAATCCCAACAGTGCTAGACCTGTAAGATAGCACTCGCAATAGCAATAGTTGCTATCACAGGGCTTTTTCCTGAGCCAATAAAATATTCCCACAGCAGCATTAGTATCAGCAGCCTGTCCCGGTCTCCATGCTGTTGACAACATTTATATTCTGTTAAATTATGTATTTTTCTACTCTTTAGTCAACCACTTCTTTTAACCAAGTGTCCAGTGCATCTCACTTTATTACTAAAGGTGCTTAAAAGTTAAACAAGATGTTAGCCTTTTGGGCCCTTGACATAGCCTGGAAATCCAGACCCTGATATCTTGAACGATAGAGGGTCTGGCCACGATCAATAGTAATTTCCAACTCAAGGGGCGGCTCCTACTTGTGCATTTCATATGCCACTGCACGCAGTTGGATAGCACTACAACCAATCAGAGCGATGCACAAGGTGAAGTATTAAGCCCCGTTCGTTTAACGAACAGCTGTTAAACTGTTAAATTAAACTTTTGCCGTGATCGGTCGGCAAAACAGAACATTCCACTTACTTGCTAATGAAAGATTTGAGTGGCGTCTTCCAAATCGTAAAGGGTCGAGGCCAAAGCAGTCTCAAACTCACACAACATATCCGTAGCCATCTTTAATGTTTACTATCACGGCTTCGATGTTGCATGCACGTCACTGTTGTCATCCGGTTACGTCCGCCCCAGAGCACCATACAAAGGGCTCTGGCGCGCCCATATTAGATAGAACCAATTGAAACGTGAGTCGAGATTTCTCAACTTTTTGAAAAAGCTTCAATGGGGAGTGTCCAGACCAACAGGTGCAGCAAATTTAATTTGCCAGCGCCTAGTGGCAGGTCTGGGAATGCCAGGTTACCCTTGATATACAATGGCCCTCATTTATCAAACTTGCGTGGAAACTGGTACAGATTCTGGCGCAAATACCTCCCTACGCCAGGTATCGCGTGGGATTTATGAAACAGTCGTATCTCGCCAATCTCAGCGTTCGCCAGGCCATTATTGATAAATGCGGCGGCTGAAAACAATCGTATCACGCCCCTATATTTTCTCAGTTTAGAGGCCTCGCCCAGAGGTTTTACGACATGGATATGCGCATTACGGCACAGAAGAGGAACTTCTCTGAAGTAGAAATTGACAGAATAACAGCGAAAGTAGAAAAAAAATTAGTTTCATTTCGGAGCATTACAAGCGGCATCAAAGAACGACAGAAGGCAGCAGTTAGGAAGGAAATAACTGCTGCGGTCAACAGCGTTGGTGTTGACAACAAACGATCTCCAGCTGAGGATTTTGCATTTTAGGTTTACATCAGTAGGCTATCGCTCAAATGCTATAAAACAGCATGTAGGCCTACAATTATATGTTGCCATTTCTTTACATAAATGAAGAAAAAGTGGTCTGACTCAAAAATCGCCACTAAAAAAAGCGTGTTGCTGGTCTGAAATGCAACCAACTGGGGGTGCGGGCATAATATAAGTGGTAGAGGAGAAAAAGACGCACCAATTGTCCGATAATGGTCCCCATAAAAGAAATACACGTCTGCAGAGATTTGAATGATTAGAATGTATTGGCCCTTTTAGATAGCACTACTCAAAAGGGTTTTAAAAATCAAAAAATAACACATTTTGCGTTTTACTGTATGACAGCATGCGCTTGGTCAGCCCGGTGTCAGCTGCACAAGCCGACCCGGCAACGATCAGCTGTGAGAGCGCCCACCGTCCTGCTCCACCAGCAGATCGGAAAAACGTGCCGGTTAACAGTGGAAATAAATCGCTCGCTTAAGCGATCAATGACACATTAAAAGAGGAACTAACATCTATAAAGTGTGTCAAATAAATAAAATGTTAAGCTGAATGTTGTGCCGTGTATTTTTTATCGTAAAGAGCAGTGTAGGCCTACTACATACCTAATAGGCTACTTAGGCTAACATTTTGATTGAATGCAGCCCCCGTGCCTCAGTGTCCCCCCAGCTGCTCCAAGACGGAGACGACTGCCCGCAGTCCCATGCAGCGCTCCTAAGTGGCCGGTGTGCGCACTGTTGAATCAGCTCTCCTACTCAGTTGCTCACCATAAGCTGCACATTTTTAAGTGATTAATATCTTTATTTCGGTCTGAGCAAACACTGCATTTGTATTATCTTCTAATAATTATCCAACAAAGTCATCGGCTACCCGGCACAGCCTGCACTGCGAGTCCATGCTGTTTACAAACTTGCGTACACGAGCTGAGAGCTGGCGTGGGATTTGAGCGTATCCTACGCTCACGTCCATATTGATAAATGCAGAGGTTTGCGTGGAAATGTGCGTACACCCACTTTTCTGGTCTACGCACGGTTGATAAATGAGGGCCACTGAGTGTATGATTTTAGTGTGTATCATTATTTTTGATAGATAATATATTTGCTCTAGATGGTATAGCGACAATTCCCTATTTTTTTCCGTTCAAAGTGAAAGTGGAGTTCCCTTATCTTTATCAATAACTATCTATTCAACAATACTATCTGGGCCTTTGGATTCTGACCACTTTATTATTATGTCCCAGATGTCCACCTGTCCTTTGAACAAAAAAATTATAATTGTATCTTTCAATGTGTAATTCTTACAGTTGATGAAGCCATGAAAATGAATACAAAACTAACTTTTGCAAATGGAAAACAAGAAGCTACCATTGTGTCACTTAAGACGGTATGTAACATTTGAGATTATTTGATTAAAAATGTCATCTCATTTGGTTTAATATATCTAACTGTGGGTCACAAAACAAATGTCTGGGGTTTGCATCTTGTCAATTTGTTCACCTGTTTCAAAAGTAATACAACTTCCATGGTTTTCCAAGAAACTGTATTAAAGAAGTCGTATTAAACTTGTGATATGCATTCAAACAAAAGTAGTCCACACAAATCAGGATTATCCTGTACTTTTGAAATGTTCAAATACATTTTGCTTGCTCAGGAGTTGGAGGAGGTCAGGAACAAGCTGATAAAAGCCAAGATGTCATCAGTTAGACATGACACGACCCAAATTCCTACAGGAAGAGACCAGCATATACAGCAGCTCCTTCAAAAACTAAACATGGTAAACAATCAGTAAATAGAAATAACAATCAAACTCAAATTCTGACTGACAATTTACCAGAAATACAAAGGTTCATTATTTTTCTGTTTTTCCTTAACCTGTTAAGGAAACTGAAATGAACAAGAGACTTGGGGAGGAAAATGTAGGTGTAAGAGCGGAAAAGCAGGTAAGAAACTAGAATATTGCAATTTATTTAAAGGAGGTTTTACCGTTTAAAGTTATACTGAATAAAATGTTGTCAAATGGCTTCATTTCGGAAACCTGAATTGGCTGTGTGTGTGTGTGTGGGGGTGCGTGCGCGTGTGTGTAGGAGGTGATGAGATCTCTGCAGCATACCCAGCAGCTGTTGTTGAGTCAGACACAGACAGTAAGCACAGTAGAGATGGAGCTGCAGACCCAAAGAGAACAGTACCAGGTCAGTCTTTCATCCTCTATTGTTTTGTGGAAATTACTGTTCATATTGTAAGAATAAACAGTACATAAGAAGCATAGACTTAATCTCATAGTTGCCTCAAATATCCTTATTTTGATTACACCTGAGCCTAGAGTTATACCATTCTGTCCTATTGTTGATATATTAATTTAAATTCAAGTGTTATTATTGTTTCAAATTTGTGTTGAAAAAGCACCCAAAAGCAGATAAAAAAACAGGAACCTCTCTTAACTTTTCCTAAATCATTAACAGTCATTGAGTGTTAAACCAGGGCGGAACTCATCACTCATGTTCATCACCTTATTTACTGTCAAAAGCAGTTGAATTAAAAATACGTAACAAGATGGTTACTTTATCACTTTGCAGTTTATTATAAAGGTAAAGCTTATGTAGCCACAATTAGCAATATCCAAACCAATTAAGATAATTAAGAAAAAACAGTAAAGGAGTTGATATCATCGATGCATACAACAATCTACTCTACAAATAATATGTAAATAATTTTCTGTTATACTGTCATGTTGAACAGAACACCTAGAATTGAATCAAACATTACATTGTGTAATCTTTCAGATTACAGGTAGTAATGGTATGCTTTCAATCTCAGAAGGATATAATTCAAAAGCGATTAAATAAGATAAGAGATAAAATGGGAATAAAACTGAAAAAAAACCGTAGTACATTCCTGAACTTCCTTCGGCCTTTGTGTTGCTCTTCTTAAGTGAACCTGTTTTTGAAGTTCTTTGGTGCCTGTACCCCTCAGTTATATGCTTTAACTGATTAAGTAAATGTACATATTTCAGAATACATTTGAACGATAAATAATGCGGTGGTAAAACCCTTCACCACCTATTGGTCCCTCACAGATCAGAGATGTGTCAGGGTCTATTTAAATGATTATAGAGCAATTTATTTAAGGACAGAAATAAATGACGACCACCATTTCTTCTCATAAACGTGATGAATGTGTTGTTGTATATTTCAACGTATATATTAGTAAATATGGTCCCCTCTGGAACTGATTGATAGTTAGTGGGTTTGTTCTGCATTCATGGCTTTACTGATTGTTCTCTTTTCTTCTCTTTGTGCCCCCTTCTCAAATTTTATTCATCTGTTCATTCATTTATTAAAATCATTATTAAAATGACACAAGTGTGCTGATTTGTTTTAGCAAGAAGCCCTCTCTCTCTCTCCCAGTCCTGTTTAAGACCTTCTGTTCACGTTAAATAAACACATAAAAATGTAGTATTGCATTAAAAATCTTATGGGTGATTAATTTTACTGCAGGGCCTTAAGAAGGAACATGAGGTGATGCGGGAGCAAAGCAAGGCCATGGAAGAAAGGCTGGCCCAACTGATGGAGAGCTACGCTGCTTCACAGAGCAGCTGGGACAAAGAGGTAGAAGAAATAGTGTATTGTGAGATGGGGCCATACTATACAGACATCTAAAAAAATATGTTGTTGGCTTAGATTGTTATGTCAACAAAAGGAAAAATATAATTGATTAATTGCTGTTACATACGGACACATCTGGACAATTCTGTTTTTTTTTATTCCTCTCTGTATGTTTGTATTAAACAGAAAGCAAAGTTTCTGGATCAAATCAAAAGTGAACATCAGAATGTTCATGCAGCGAGAGAAGCGTACGACAAGCTTCAGCTGAAACACACTGAACTGTCCTTGCAGCCCAAAGTGCAGGCTCAGCATATATGTGAATCAGAGGTAAACACACGGACACGGAACGCATGCACAGTGAACTATGTGGAATCAAAACACACTAATGCATAAATAGACAAAGCTATTTCTGTTCAATTTTAGACCTATACTTAATTTCTTTCCCACCTAAAATTGGGGGAAAGGTGGAACCTCAGTTGTTACCTAATGAACTTTGATCTATATTTTTCATATACTAAAGGTAAATGTAGGTGCGTCTCACATACTGTAAGAAAATGTGAATAATAGCAAATGAAGCTGAATGCAGTGACAGCTAACATGTGTGATTAATAACAAAACTAAAATGTAAACATTGGTTACAGTCTTAATAGTTGCCATGGCAGAGAAAACTCCGGTCACTTCCTACAACTAGCTCATCCCCATTCTATTCACCTTTCATGCAATTGTTGTCTGAATGTGTTTAGCCACAGCTAATGGTGTTGTGGTAAAAGATTAAATAAAAGCTATGGTGCATCATGAGCATTTTACTTATCTTTTCTCTAAACAGATAAAAGACAGCAGTGAGAGCCTCAGTGTTTCTAACCAGCTCTTCCCCACCTTAGTGGAGGAAATCAGAGGAGAGGGAACTCTTATTGAACCCAGCTCCATCTCTGAGCTACCAAGCTTAAGCAGTCTGAAATCCTTGACCTCCACTCTGACCGAAAACCCAGACAAAGGAGCTGTGACTAAACTAGTTGCCACTGGAGCAACTGGAGGTCAGAAAACTAAATATGAACACACAACTGACAAAAAATGTATTTCTTTGTGATCTATTCTGAGTAATCAGCATCATTGACAGACTACATGCACAAGACAAACAAGTCACATATTTGTAAGATGTGTTGTTTTACAGGACAAGACCCCCTAAACCACCATCAACAATCTCAAATTAAACAACCACTGAAGCCTTCAAACCCGTTTACCTGCTCATCAACCAAAAACAACAACCTCCTTAGCCTGTGTAGTCATTCTGGAACAACAGGCAGAGACAGCAGCATCAATCAATACCTAAACAACTCCGATGTGTGCATGCAGATTAGCAAAGGTAGCGGTGTGAGTGACACATCAACCATATCAAGCCCTGACCACAGGTCTGATGCTGAGAATGCAGACTTACTGAGCAAAAAAAGAGAGAGAGATGAAGGGATTGGAGGAATGATCAGGAAAGAACAGGGATTGAAAGATGATGAGACAGAAGGAAAAAACAACAGATTACAGAGCGAAAATGATGAAGAGCAGCAGTGGAGTAGAGAAGATGTGAAGGACAGAGGAAGCTCTGGAGAACACAGAAAGACGCTCATGGTCCAAACAACAGATAGAGCAGACAGACAAGAGGATAGCCAGCGGTCAACAGAGGATTCAGGGGACACCACACGGCCTGGCACAGAAACAAAAGATATAGCTGCAAAGATAGGGCTAAACACGCCAGAAACAGAATTGGCCCAGACGAGTGCTGATACCACTACCGAGAAGAGCAACACACCACAGTTCATTGACTCCATGGACACCGAGTCACCGGCTGCCTGTGAGTCCTCAGACTGTTCACTAAGTCTCTTGAAGGAGGTCAGTGAGAAGGATGCTGATACCAGCCATGTGAAGATCAGTAGAGGAGAACATCCCTCCTTTTCTGATGAGCACCAAAGTGTCTGTCTTGGGCCGAACTCTGTCGATCACAAGGTGCAACGAGGTCATGGTGAGGTCCAAATCTCTACTCAAGATGCTCAGTCACTTACTCAGCTGACAAGTCCTATTGATGGGGTGCACGAGAAAACCGTGGAAGAGAACAGGTCAGCTGCCTACACCCCCACTACACTTCCTGAACCAGAGAATCAGTCAAACGTCTGTAGCTCACCAATCAATGCTGCATCATTAGCTGCTCAGTCGGATGATACCGGCAGCATCCAAGAGTTAGAGGCAACTTCAACACAAACACAACCTGGTAATCCTTCTAACATCACATGCTACATGAGGCAAACAAATGTTATGCGGGATAAACATGTGAGTGAAGAATGTGTGTCAGTGACAACACTGGTTGAACCAAAAGTAACACGTCAAAGTCAGGAAATCTCAGAGCAGCAGAGTGAACTGACCAAATATCTGGTCACTAATGATGATAATTTTAGTGAATGTAAAAAGAGGAAAGGTCAGTTAAAGGTAGATGCACATGAAAACGATGCCGGTGATGCCCAGGAACCAGTGGAAGAATCTAATTTGAAGGAGGTCTGTGAGGATATCACAATGGATACTGTGGACCTTGAATCTGATGTTGAAACAGGCAACTTTCCCCAAGTGAAAAATGATAAAATTGAAGAAACGGAACACGCAAAGACAACTAAACAGGAAATTGACTTGAAGCTTTCTGACAACTCAAGGCATGAGAAGGAGGCATCACCAGAGACCGGCAGGACAAAATGCTATGACCAGTTTCCAGCTAATGAAACGCTGTCCGATGATACTAATGATACATCTCTGCCCAGCATTAAGACTTTCAGGTCGTCATTTGGCTGGTCCATTGCACCAAGAAAATCGGTAAGTTCTAGAACTAAGTCAGACGTCTCAGTTTGTTTACGGGTTTCAATTCAAATGTGTTTGCAGACACTTGGGGATACAGCATTGCACATATAACTATAAGTATAGCAAACTATACGTAGGTTCTAATGTATTTGTTGAAGCAAAAATAAAGGTTTGACACCCCTCCAAAAAAACTAGTGATGGATACAGTACATGATCAGTACTTACATTGGTGTTTTTTCAGGAATCCCCTTTGTCTGAGCAAAATATGAGTGGCCCTAGTCGAGTCCTAGGACCTTCTCCCTGCACAATACCCATGTTCCTCAAAAGCAAGCACAGCAAAGGTTGGTATCATATGATCCATTCTTTTTAAAAGATCATTGTGTAATTGTGAAAAACAACAGTACTGTACTGTTGCTCCACTGTTCACATAGTGTATCTCTGTATTGTATACCAACACTAATACAGCATAATTCATTCTCACCTTCTTGCCATCTCCCCTCATTTCTGCCAGTCCCCTTGGTGATTACCAGGGCGTCAGATCGATTGAATGCCTCCAGCGTCTGTGGGACTGCAGCTTCCTCCTGGACACACCAGCAGGGAGAGACCCACAGAGAGCCAGCAACAGCAGACACGGTCAGTTACAGAACCTGTTGTGAAGTCATAAGCTACTCTCTCTCACAAATTGATGCTCAAATTACTTGAAGCTCTATATACAATTAACAATGTTTCAGGTTACGGAGGTAAACCAGCACAGATGGTTTTACAAGCCCCTATATCACAAAGGACCACTTAATAATAATAATAATAATAATAATAATAGAAGAACCTTTTATAGCGCTTTTCAAGAACTCAAAATTGCTTATTAATGAATTTTAATTTTATGATCTCAACTTAAAACTATGTGCAAAGTTGAATTGCAACTGCTGGAGCTCCTGTCGAAGTATATTCCATCACAGCATTGTTCTGCATTACGACCTGATGCTGAACAGCCAGACATGGCCATGGTGTGATGATCACAAGGAAACATATGCCGTTAAAATGACCCTCATAAAATATTTTCCAAATCAAATAAATGGGTTCAAGGTAATTTATGTTCCACTGATTCTGAGCTCTGAGATCATTTTATATGTGTATGTTGACCCCAGGGGAAACTTGTGCTAGAGCTTAATGAATATTTCTGTTATGTCAACCTGGCATGTCCTTGCAGGAACTAGACATCATAATGCTTTTCAACATTTTTGTGGTCCATGAAGCTCAAATTTGAGAGCTTGCAAATATTGGGCCAGGCCAACACATTTCACTGATTGTGGAGAATAACTGAGATGGATTTTAGTTGTATAATGTTTGACAAATGTTAAGTCAGGTGTTGAGTGAAAGGATATAGCTGCATTCAAGACAGCCAGACAGACAGATAATGAAAGACCTGTGGAAAAAAATTTACCTTATGATGCTTGGGTACCTCTCCTTTCTCACATACTCAGTCTTTATCCAGCTCCTCACTCTCTCTCTCTTCCTCTCTCACTTCATCATCTGTATCTCTCTCACTTTCTCCATCCTCTTGCTAGTTCCCTCTTTTTCATTTTCCCTTTCTCTCTCACACACTTTCATTCTCTCTTTTGTCACCATCACTGCAAACTGTCACTCTGTGTTTTATAAGATCCAGGTGCTGGCAATTGAGGGTGATACAGTGCATCATGCCTTGAGTATGAGAAAAAACTGTCCTGAGGGCCAAAGCCCTTATGTTCTGCAGACTCTGAGCACTGGAAAGGTGACACAGAGAGTTCAGTCTGGGCCTGGATACTTTCTCTGGGCTGGATAACGTTACATATAATTTGCAACTGGTTATTGTCTGCACTGCATTTGTTTATCAGTTAATGTTCCTTTTAATATAGCCTTTCAGTTTCCTCAGGAGACACTGAGGCTTTAGAAAATAATCATTCATTTAACAGCTTTTCCTTTACTAAATATAAGACCATCTACTATTTGTACTTTTCGGTGTCATTTTTACACAGAAGAAAAGAGCTTCTCCGTCCATCAGTTCTTTCCCAGTCTCCCCGTCTTCCATCACAGAAAGCAGACGGCAGACCACCCCAGGGTAAGTCCATTTACCTTACCTAAAGAGGATCCCTTGAACCAGAACAGATGCCATTCCTTGCACTACAGTGCAAACTACTTGTGTGTATGGTTGTCGGCTTGTCGCACAAACGTTTTTGGAATTGTCACTTTTTTTGCAATTGCAATAGTTACGATTACATCAACAATTATTGCAGTTTTATATTGAATGTTAAGGGGAACTCTCCTATAAAGCTAAAACGATTATAACGATACACCTTGTCTGGAAAAAGGTTACTCTAAATGTCCAAAAACACCCCTTTGCTGTGGGTCTCATGACTTTGCTGCACATACTGTCTAGCTAGCTGAATGAAAATGCACTATACAAGTCTTTTTCAGTATATTTTTGCAGAGCAGAGTACATTTGTATTGGTATAAAGGTAGCCAGCTGGTACTTCCCCCTACCCAGAGCAGAAAGAGTGGATAACAGCGCATACACAGTTGAAAGATTGTGATTGTATGATTGTATTTTTACTGCTGAATTTAAACAGTGAATCTCCAAGAGCTCTTTCATTTATAGTAAGTATTGCTGACTAAAACTAGTTAATGTCAGTTTCTGCTTCCACCAGCTGTAGCAGCGGTCCATCCTCAGCAGCAGGTAGGAATTCAGAGTCAGACTGGGAACTCCCCTTATCCCAGGAGAGGGAAGACCAACAGACATCATTCAGAACTCAGATCTCCAAAATCGAACAGTTCCTCAACACAGAGAGGCTTCGTCTGCCCAAAAGACGAAAAACTGACAACTAAGTTATGTTACAGATGTCTTCCATTGTGGCACGTGTGACTTATGTTAGCACAGGTTAACATGTTCTGAAAGCTATCAATTATATAATATACAGTAGATCCATTAATGTTTCCCTTCAACGTAATATATACTTACTACATGTCAGGGAGTTCATTTGTAAACTTAGCCTAAACTGTGAATAATCGAGCAAGGGTGGTAGTTTTCGGTTCAAATATTGTTTCTGTTCACATTGTTCACAATTCCACTGGGTGTTTATGAACACTAAATTTATGTTGCTGTATTTTCAAGATTTTATTTAACATGCAGTTGCAAGAGTCAAACGCACTATTGAAATGTATGCATCATCATATAAACAAAAATAAAACATTTGACTTAAATCTGGATTTACTCATTATTTGATAGCTTTATGATGTCGTTTTTGCTCAGATATTCTACATAAAAAACGTGAATTTGTTTCCATACCTGATAAGTCCCTCCCTTCCCATGTACTGTACATTTTGATCAACAACAACAAGTACAGCCATCCCTCTACTGCCTCACTGATCAGAACACCATAATTTGGCACAGCAAACCGTACAGACAGCTGGCTGTCTTTTATAGGCAAAGACAAATCTATTTAAACAACAACAGTTTGAGTTTGGTTTACTGGTTTTCATGTATTAACAGTTTGTCATGCATATCACTGCAGCCAAATAAATAAACAGCGAAGGCCAAGCACTGTTGTCGGTTAAGAAGGCCTGTAACTGTTAACAAGCTTATTACCATTAATTAGCGTCATGGCCAATCAGAGTTGCATGTCTCAGAGGAGCTCTAATTGTGGAGGCACCTTTGGTCGACACCATGTTGTTTCTACTGCTGCTGTTGTTGTTTGGGCAATTACAAGTTCAGACACAACTGCTTAGAATCTCTTAACCCCTAATTAACATAAATTAAGAGAGAGCAATTAGCACCCCCACACTGTAATGAACAAAAATCAATTAGTAAACATAATGTAATTAACACATGCTAACACAAGCCTCTCGTTAACTTTATGTTCCCTGTGAGGATGATGGAGGAAAGAACATATGGCCCAATGTTAGCATGAAGCAGCTTTACACAGATCATTCTCGTCGGTTACATACTGTGCATCCAGAAAGTATTCACAGCGCTTCACTTTTTCCACATTTTGTTACGTTACAACCATATTATAAAATGGATTCAATTAGTTTTTTCCCTCAGAATCCAACACACAATACCCCGTAATGACAAAGGGAAATCCGTTCGTTTGAAATCGTAGCAAATATATTAAAAATAAAAAACAAAAAAATCCCCTGTACAAAAGAAATGCACAGCCTTTGCCATGACACGAGCTCAGGAGAGACGCCTATTTTTGCAGCATCATACAAGCCACAAAACTTGGCAAAGACATACATAAATTTACGCTGTAGTTTGTCGCCTATAGTGTGAACAAGGCGTTAGTTAGGGATGTGACCAAGAACCCAATGGTCACTCTGGCAGAGCTCCAGCGTTTCTCTGTTGAGAGAAGAACCTTCCTATAGACTTGAAAACGATTTAACATCTCTGGAGAGATCTGAAAATGGCAGTGCACCGAGGCTCCCTATCCAACCCGATGGAGCTTGAGAGGTCCTTCAAAGAAGAAACGGAGAAACTGCCCAAAAATAGGTTTGCCAAGCTTGTAGCATCATACTCAAGAGTAGTCAAATGTGCTTCATCTAAGTATTGACCAAAGGCTGTGAATACTTTGATGAAAATTATTTTTTCTTTTTTAATACATTTGCAAAGATTTCAAACAAACTTCTTTCACGTTGTCAGTATGGGGTATTGTTTGTAGAATGTTCAGGAATACTTCTTATTTAATTGATTTTGGAATAAGGCTATAACTTAACAAAATGTGGAAAAAGTGAAGTACTGTCAGTACTTTCCGGATGCACTGTTTGTGCTGTAGTACATGTCTAATGTTCTTTACAGTCTGATTTGAAATTTCACAGATTGATTAACATGTGCAAACTGTTGGCCCATTGTGACAGTCATATTTGGTTAAACTGAATTGAGCAACACAGTTCACATTGTTACAATATTTGGCTGAAATCAGCTTGAGTGGCAGCTTTGAGTGCTCATGTTGGTAGTTTGAACCTTGTTATATGATATCAACAGTACTAGGCTTCTTAATATTAGCTGCTTCCTTTTGTTGACCCTGGTCATGGTGACATCTATGTGAGGGTCAGGGTCACTTTTGTGGCCGATATTTGAGATTCTGCCAACTTTTAGTGTACTTAGGTTCACAACACATTTGCTTGACACTTGTGTTGCTCCCACCAGAAGTGTAGAAGAAAAAAGTATATAAATATACAGTCCAGAGGTAACATTTGTTGGAGGGACTTCATTAAAACATAGTAAGTCATTTGGGAATAAGAAGACAATAATAGGAATTTATAAAAAGCATGAAAGTCAAATAAATGCTTTTCTTTCAAAATCCTAGGTAGAACGATCCAAAACATTCCCTGTTGAGGTGATAAAGAAGCCTCTGGAGCTCTCACAAACATTCTGCTCACGTATTTAAATTAACAGTGCACATTTTGATGGTGGCACAAGGTCTCCGCTTGGTCCATCTTACTACACTTACTGATAATGAATACGCCTGAATGTTAATGTGCTCATAAAGAAATCTGGAGCGTTTGAGTGGATCGGCCCACCCCACTGCTGACCCTTATCCTTATTTGGAGGAAGGGAGGGGAGGAGAGAGAAGGGAGGGGAGGAGAGGGAAGGGGAGGAGAGGCGGGGGAGGTGTGGATATAAGGAGTTAATTTTAATACACACACACACACACACACACACACACAAAGACATACCCGTTTGGTTTCTCTCTCACATACAGTTTCTGTCTTGTCCTCTTTCTCACACTCTCTCTCTCTCTCTCACACACACACACACACACACAAGACAGTGTGTGCTGGGGGACATATTGATGGAATGTGAATGTCAGCGGGCTCTTTATTTACTCTCCATATAAAACACTGAGCAGTAATTAACAGCAGGTATCCTCCCTAGCCAGAGGGTAATTGAGTGTTTCAAAGCACCAACATAACCCAGGCAGTGTGTGTGTGTGCGTGTGCGTGTGTGTGTGTGTGTGTGTGTGTGTGCGTGTGTGTGTGTGCGTGTGTGTGTGTGTGTGTGTGTGTGTGTTATATGATGTTAAAATAACCCATCAGTGGTGGGCACTATGGGAAAAACAACAATCTTGATAGGACTTATAACGTAGACATTAAGATTCTGAAGTGTTGTCTTTTACTTGTGCCTAATATACAGTATCTACTGTATTCATCCCGCTTTGTTAGCTTCAACAGAATCCTTTCACTAATAAAATGCAAATGACAACAAAGTACAATGCAGTAATTGACAGTACTGGCACTGACACAGCCCGACATCCCCCCCCCTCCCCACCCACCCAACTACATGCTAAGATACACATGCCTACAGTAAACGTCACAAGTTTAAATTCAAGCCTGATTTACTGCCCCATTTTATTGAAATCCTGTACATGAGAAGGGAGGAAAGCATTATATTTGCCAATCCTCCAGCTAAATGGGTATCACCACTAAACATTGTTGAATATCCTGGGGTTATGGGGCCATGTTTTGTCATACTATACCTCTTTGCCTCAAAAGCCATCACAGTAAATCTGGCCGGGAAGTCGCATTAAACGGTGCTGTAGATGTCTGCTGAAACGGAGGCTGAGTGCAATCCTGGCACTCTGAGTGTACTCTGCAGTCTTCAAGTGAAGAAGTGCAGCTGCTCATTTGGCCCTGTAAAAATACTTAAATGAGCAGATCATTATGGAGAGAGCGGACTCTGCTCCTCTTAAGTCACTTTACACTGTAAAATAGATAGACTATATGGCAGCTCATCTAACAATATAATTCTTTACATTTTAATATACTCATTTGTTTATTACTTGATAAAAACACTTGGATATTGTACTGATACCGTTTAAGCAGTGAAAAACAGCTTTACACTTGTCGGTCCTAAATGTACTTAGCTTTAAGGTGTTTATCACTAGATTTTTTTTCCCCCTCATCATTTTCCTAAAATGACTTTAAGCTACATGTGATACTTATTGTAAATCCATTCCTTCCAAAAATGAAAGTGAAATTATCCCTTCAGATATGAGATATATGTGAGATTATACACACAGTAATGTAGGTAACTATCCCATAAACAGTTAAGCATATTGGTATAATTAAAAGCATATTGGTATAATTAAAAGAAAAGAAAACAAGACAACTAAAACCTCTCAGTGTTTCACTGTTTTCTTCACATACCATTTTGTATTCTCAGCTTTGAAATATGGGTGCCCCATTTGTCTTCTGTGGTTTCTATCTGCACATTTTTACTGCGGTGAAACCTCACAACGCTGATAAATAACAGGCTTCACCTTTCCTTAGCGGGGCTCAGCATGACTGACTGTCTCTCTGAGAGTATGTCCTCAGCTGTGAATCACTTGTGTTCAACACACAACTACACTCACAAACGCACACACAGTTTGCTTGTCTTTCACCCGCGAGGAGAGAGCAGAGAAGATAATCTCTGAAAAGTCGCCCTGCTGTCAAAGGTCAGAGGAGTTGAAGGGTCACCCTCCACATCATTTATATGCTCTTAAATAAGCCCAAACCTCACGCTGCAGCCAACTTTCCATTTTTAAGCAGTTATCAGACTACAAGTTTTGAATTATCCTTGCAAAGTGCACAGCTGGGTATTGAGAGATCAGTGAATCTGAAAGAGAGCATTGTTTGAATAAGAAGAAATAAAGGGGGTAGACAGAAAGAAAACAAATACAGCTTAAGATGGCGACAAAGATGGGAGATATAGGCCAGTATTCTGAAAATAGGGTAGGGGCCTCTGAGACTTCCTTGCCCTATAGTATTTAACCATTGCTGAAATAATTTCCAATTGATTTTAAGATATCAATATGAATATCGTAAACAAATATTATCGGCCTTATTTCCCACGGGGGAAGAAGAGGCATAAAGTAAGTAAGTAAACAAAGCAATTATTTCAAATTCTCAAAATATAGAGATTATAGTAAATGGATGTTGAATGGAAATAAACTTATTTATATGATCCCTATGATCTTGCACACTGTTGACCAGTAACAGCTGAATTATATGTGAGTAAGCTAATGGCCAATGTGAAGTAAAAACTATTCAAAAATAGCTAAACAATTTAAATATTTTAGAAAGTTAGTTTTGTTTGTGACAACACCTTACAGCAACATGTGCTGTCTGCTGTTGAAATGTAGTTATTTTTTAGGCATGAATTCAGCACCACATCTGGTAGTTTGGCTATTAAATGTGTCTTTTACGATGTATTAAGGTGAAGTGCATTTTTCCCTTGTGATATTTACAAATGTAAATTGCTCAAAAATAATGTATGTCTATACGGATGTAAGACGTAAGTTAGCTGCAAATTGGCTGTGTGGTATGGGAATCTGCCCATTTGTGAGTTCCTTAAATATGAAGTTGACCTATAAAGCTCTGGGATAAGTATGCATCTTTGATTCATGTTGAAACTTTTTCAGTATACATGGACACGCGTTTACCTTTGAAGCCTTAAGATTGCTTTATGGCACCCTCCCTCCATTATTGGGTAAGATTGAATGAATTGATGATCACATTGATATCATTAACAGAGACAATATAAGTGTGTAGGGTTATTTGGCCTTTCAGCAAATACTTATTTATTCTATCCACCTCTCAATAAGATTGTATATTGAGCACAGACTTTGTTGTGACTGTTAAGTATTGCTTTATGGTACAAAAGCGTTATGCTTTATTGCATTTCCTGAAAGCTGAAGTTTTCAGAGATGTTCACAATGGCAGAAGTTAGTACAAGACCAATTCAGATGCTAAATATGTTCCACCCTGTTTATCCTTGCCATTTAACTCACCAAAGGAAACAACATTGCATATGTGACAGCGAGGGGTAGTGGTTTGAGATTTGCTTTACTTTTAATATAAATGACTATAGACAGCATTGGCTTAAGATAGTGGTTACCAATTATCTCAACATTATCTCAAGTGGGGTGGTAACGAGGTGTTTGGTGTTTTGTGCCCCCAAAGGAGCCTTCAAGGCAGCGCAGGTTAGGGTAGGGATAATGTTAGGGGATAGGGCCTTCCAGGCAGAGCTGCCTTGAAAGCTCCGTTGAGGGCACAAAACACTATCGAGCGGGCAACGGCATGAATCTTTCTTCACCTAATTTGGATAAACGCACCACTTGCTGTCATTGGTCTTTGCCTCTGCTTCTCAAACTGGGAAGATTGGTGGCTTTTGTTATATTTCTACTAAATATTCAATGAAATGAAAGTTGCTGAATACATTTGAGTCACTAACGGTATTTTAAAGACAATCTTAACCAAAAGTGTAATTTGACCTAATGTGCTTAGGATACTGTACCATCCCACGTCTCTGTGAACCCTTACAAATGTGTCAGGGACATAGACAGAGAAAGTATAAGCCAAAAAGAGACAACGATAGGATGGAGTGAGAGATAGAGAAGCTGCACAGTTTTGTGATACTCTGTGGACTGTGTTTGTGACTGAATTATCCTCCACAGAGGACCACCGTGGCAGCCGACATACGTTTCTGATTTCCTATGGAAGACTTTAACTTATTATGGGTACATGGTCCTCCCACAGACCAACACTGTCACTGATGCCTATATATCTACAGGAATGTGTGTGTGTGTGTGTGTGTGTGTGTGTGCGCGCGCGCGTGTGTGTGTGTGTGTGTGTGTGTGTTAAAGGATCTGTGTGTGGTTGTCTTTGCACATGCAGTCTGTTTCGGAAGATGAAGCCATTTTGTTATTGATGGAGTAGGGGCCTTAAGCTTGGGTCTGGGTCAAACAGACCCGCACACACATATAGTCAAACATTACACTGCAGGAGGTGTCGGTCAGGGAGTCCTTCCCTCACTGGGTTGCTCGCGGTCTGTATGATGAAGAACTCTTATTCACTCCAGGGGATCCTATAAAGCTGTCACAAGAATGATCTCTGTCTCTTTCTCTCTTCTCTTTTTCTTGGTGTCTTTCTTTATTTTTCTTTGTCTTGTCTCAAGATGCCAGTTTTGCACTTGTAAATGAAACTTTAAATGTTTTAACAGCAAGCTCCACATGAGATCATAAGTCTGTTTCTCTCACAGTCTCACATGCACGAGGGCTGCCCTCTAAATCACAGACGTGCAACGACCTGCCAAGCTCCATTATGCTACAAATGTATTTAGTTACCGACTTCGAAATGTCAGAGATTGGAGGTCCATAGCAACAATGCTGTATTATTTTTGTTTTAACGTTGAACCATAACTTGAACTCCTAGATAGTGGCTGCTGTGTTTGACTGTGTTTAATTAGACTAAGAGCCACATCCACTAAAGGATTGCGTCGCTTTTGTGTTCTTTGTCAGTGCTGGTAGTGGCAAAAAGGAGACAGGAGAGCAGAAAGTGTAGTTATATTGTTTTTAACAATGGGCAATTAATCCCGCTGACTGGCTCATTAACTACTCAGATACATTTCAGGTATGTTTGTTTTGATAGTAAAGCAGCAGGGACACAGATGAATGTCCTTCTCTATTATGATTCCATTAGCAGAACCAGTGTCATTTTCCCACTCTCTACAGCCCATGGCACATGTTGTTTTCCATGGACTGGTCTGCCCAGAGACCCACTGCCCTCTACCCAGAGAGGGCCTTCCTAATTTGGGGATCCTTTTGGATGACTGCCTGGTATGCTAGAGACCCAGGAGATCAAATGTGAATAAAAGGGCAAAACAAATACAGCCAAAATGGCATATAAATTAGGGAATTAAGCCCTATGAGAACATGTTTAAATTATCTCTGTGTATGACTGATACTGACCAATAACTGGTGTAGGGATTGTTATCTTCTGTTTTGAGACATTGCTCAAAGAGATATTTCACCGGTGGAAATATGAAGGTTTATTGAACTTGCAGCTCCTATGTAGTAGACATGTGCAAAAAAATAATAATTGGTACATCCTAGCCTGAGAAAAGGCAAAAATAGTGTTTTTTATGGTCTCTCTGGCTCAAAAGTAAGAAATACTGCAACTTCAAATTTCAATCTTCCAATTTCAAATCGGAGGACTCTGAAACAAAATATTCTGGGCATGAAGAGGACGGTTCATGTGTGGAACGGGACCCTGTCCCATATGACAGCCTGCTAATGCACCACCTCCTGCAAAACGTATTCGACTATATTTCTGTTCACACAGTAATTATAGTTAGCAATTATAGCTGCTATCATTGCTAAAAGGTCTCAGAAACAAACTAATGCAGCAACCGTTTATGTGTTTTTAAGGCAAAAAAAGAGTGAGTGTTCAAAGCTAAAGTTACACTTATGATACCGGTTTTATTCATGCATGGTGACATTTCAGAATCCGATGGCTACAGCCTCCATGTCCACTGTGTAATTGTTTAAATGTAATTTCTCTATTTTAAGCCTTAACATTCACATTCTGTTGACCAGTTATTTAAGAAACGGATCCAATAGCTGATTTACTGATACTCAGAGGTCAGCGCTTTGATTTACTCATTTCCTGTAGTGCCTGTCAGTTATTTGTTCTCATGTTTTTTTCTTCTCTTAATGATTTTTCCCAACTGGTTCCTAACATTTTCCATTGTAGATTTTTTTTTAAATCCCCTCTTTTTGCTGATTGATAATTATTTAGTAGTAAATGTGACTTTGGCTCTTTTTTTGAATAATTTAAGAATAAGAATTCTCTTTAAAAAAAAAAATTATGAGAGATAGATGAAGGTCACTGGAATGATTGCTGTCATGCAAATGCAGGTCCTACTTTTCTTGTGATAACTAATTAATAAAATGATGGATAAAGAAGTTTTGCTTTCAAATAACTTGGTGGGAGTAGATGGGATAATGTGAGTCGATGGTAATCTTTAAGTTTTTGATTGATGGCATTCAGTCAGGTCCTTAATGACCTGTCAGATGGCGAGACAAATGGGGTCAAAGGTCATCCGATTCAGATCAACGGAGTTCCTGCCCACTGCCACTGTGGTCATCTCTCTCTCTGGGTCTCTGATAAAGACGAACTGTGTTTTTTTCTTCGAGTGGCTCTTTCGCGTCGGAAGTGAATTCGGGCCGTCCTCCAAGAGCAACATGTAGCACTGGAAATAGAATGTTGAGATTTGCATGGGAGTCCTGATGGAAAGAAAACAGATAGAAGATAGAGATGTTGAGTAAACTGCAAGAAAGTTCAACAATCTTACCACTGGGCTGCTTGGGCTCTTGTTGTTATTTCTGAGCTCAATTCAGGTCTATCAGAAACTATGGTCCGCTATGATTTTGATGAGCTCAATGAAAAATGTATTGTACTGTAACTTCCCATCATCAAAGCTTTGTTTCAGCATGAGATTTTCAGACTGTAGCACCAAACCACGGTGTTAAAATAAATCCATTATTACACTTGACGACTGAGCCCATACCATGCAATCATCATTCCCTGTCAGTCCATTTGTTATTAAAGTGCTGGAATGTGGCTGGTACTTTATCATGGTGAGCAGTGCAGGAGGCCGCATTATTGAGCTGCGGCCATACCCCTCCTTTACCACACACAAACACACTATGACAAATAACATAGGTACCAGCATATTGGTATAAATATTGTGCCACTTTTGTATTTCTTTGTTTTTAAAATGTGCTGCAGTTGCTTATCTTTCATCTTCTTTAAGTGAACTACTGTAAACAGAAACACTTAAGACTCTGGGTGTATTCACACATGCCTTGTTTAGTTCAGTTGAAACGAACTCAGATGCACTTCCGCCTTCGGTGCGCATCTTTCAGACAGGTGTGAATACAGCAATCGCACTCGGGGGCGGACCAAACAAACGCTCCGAGACCCAGTTGAAGAGGTGGTCTCGATGCGCTTCAAAACGCACTCTGCTGCAGTTCGTTTGTGGTGTGAATTTGGCCGGACTCGATCTGACCCAATTGCAGGAAGCACTGTGCCTTTTCTTTTTTAATAAATCGCTGTCAGCTTCACATTATAGGAAAGTGTTGTTGTCGCCATTGTTAGGAAGATTAGTTGTGGTTTGACCGGGAGCCCCGAGCGAATATATTACATTTGATAGACAGGACGCGTAAACATGCTGATGTGTTCAGCGATCAGATGAAGGAGAGGGGAGCGTCTCCCGCACAGTGACAACAGGTTCACGCTGCGCTTTGTATGAAGTGCGTGTTTTTACTTTGCATCCCATGTTACGGGACCGTCAATACCATCCCTGTGTCAGTTTGGAGCTGAGCCGCGCCGAACTCACACCCAGCTGACACACGGCTAAATCAGCTGTGTGTCAGCTTGAGCCTATTCCTCGCGAGCCGCGCGTCCAGAAGCAAAAATACAGTAAATATTATGTTTCACATCGTAGGCTACAAGCCACACATTGACACAGGCCTACATATTATAACCATATGAAACAACACTAATTTTATGTTTTTTCAATTTTATTTATAGGCTAGATGTTGGCCTATTTATTTATTATTTTTAACCCCATATCGTATCAGTTATATATTTCGCAGTTTTTACTTCGTTTTTCCTGCTTCTCTCCACCCCAGAATGTCTGTCCAATGAATGAATGACCTCAGATCACGTGTGGTTTTGCTTCGTGATGCTGGTTCACTTGCAAAAGGGGCAATATGAAAGTGGACCACACCAAACAAAAAAAATCTAAACTCTATTTGGTCTGGACCAAAGCAAGTGAACTAGCGGACTTTCCCAGTGTGAATACACCCTCTATGTTCTTCTTGGTGCTGGGTATGGAACACATTGTCGCACAGGTGAACTGGTATTTTGATGTGATGCACTCGAGGTTATTTCCTCAGCTGCACTGGCATGATATCATTGTGACTGGCGATTTACCCCAGTGGGAGGGTCTTGTTAAGAAAATGTGCGTTTTGCACCAACCACCTCCTGCCTGCTAAGACTACCCCTTTTCCACAGAGGCAGTTTGGGATCCAGTTCGGAACCAGTGCCCAACCGGTAACCTGATTATCTGACAAGGTTCACTGTAGCTTAAAATGAACCTGCTGTCTCAATGTGATCATGGCAGCAATGTGTAATTAGCCTTAAAACTTTACCAGACCATAATAGATTAGAGGCTTAAAACATGGCAGTTGTTTAAATTACCCAAGAGAATTGAAACAGCATACATGTTGTTAAGAAAACATTGGGGGCAAAAGAAAGGACAAAGTTGCATTCATTTACAACAGTTAAACCTTTTCTTGTGGTGAAATCCTTCTTTTATGTGGGGACAAGCCAAGAATGTTGCCTTTTTTCCCTTTTTCTGTGAAACACTTGCAATTGACCAGACGTTGAACCCAACACACATCCATAAGCAATACTTCCTCTGCCTGATATATGTTTCATTGCTTTCCTCAGTATCCTTGCCAGCAGGGTTGTCTGCCCCAATCTGACTCCCTGTTAGCTTCTTTATTGTGCTGGTTGGCTGACTGACTCTGGCTCATTATGACCAGGTGACAAGGACAAGATGAAGATGGAGGGCAATGTTAGATCACTGGAGCCTGAGAGTCAAGTAGTTAGTCTACTGTTCAAGGGTGGGAGGAAACAGACTCACAAAGTTCCTTTGTTACCATTATTTGTATTTATACTGCATATAAGTTATACTCCTGGTAATATGTTTTGGGCGATAACTTCTAGGATATCACTTCAGTTTTTTTAAAGAATTAAAAACACAAGATGTAACATGTTTGTTAGTGAATGGTGACTTCCTTTTTACATTTTGGACAGTGCACGGCTATTCAGTCTTGCTAAGCTAAGCTAACCGGCAGCTGGCTCTAGCTACATATTGACAGTATAGACATGGGATTGGAAGCAGGGTCTCTGCGTCTCTTTTGCATTAACCTAGAGAAAGTTCTGGGTTACTCTATTAATTCTACATTAGGTTGTTAAGGTGTTATTTATTTAGGATTGGCCATAGCTTTTGTTAGCAATGATAAAATGGTACTCTACATTCTAGTTAGCAGGTACAATTAATTTTTTTTACTAATTTATTTAATAATATGTATTATCTTTATGGTGTTTTTTTTTACATACATAGATTAGCTACCTATTTATATTTTTGGTAGGTGATTGTTTAGTCATATTGTTATTTCTTATTATGTGAATTGCTATGGCAGTGTGTGCAGCCTGTAGCACAACTTTAAAAGAGCCACAGCAGAAGCCTCCATCACCACCCAGCCATCAGATCCTGCTGTAGCCTTGACTGGGCTACTTTTTCTGTTCACACTTTGTTGCATTTTACTTTTGCCTCTTGTCTTTTATCTTTCCTTGTTCTGATCCTCCGTGCTTACAAGAGCTTGACAAGTTGACACTGCTTAGAGCTGGTTGGATTATATTTCACAGACACACATTATCTGAGGTTGTTATACAACCCGAACAGGGGTTGGAAGGGTTTGTGTTGACTAAAGGCAGAAAGAGGTTGATGATCTCTGTCTGTTTGTTCCTCCGATTTATGCCATTTGTTTTACCAGTGGAACATCCTTATCAGACATGACTCACTTTGTGTTTCTTGTGTTTATATAATGTCTATTTTGTATATTTCATTTCCATTCCATTACACTTCATCTGAATATGACATGTGCCCAGGCAAAACAGTACATGTTTCCCAACATTTAAGGCTAAAAAGATTAAATGTCCACATGAATATTCCTAGTATACGTGGTACAGAAACGGTTGGCCGAATTATTGGTTTTAATTGATGGATGGTATGATGATGCCCAACACAAGGCTGTTGTTAACAAAATATTTTAATGGAAACGAATCAGTTGTTTTCAGGCTGTTTTGCTTTCAGACAATTTCAAGTGTCTGCTGAGTGAAATCAAAGGCAACTCAAGTGGGTCGAATGTTTGGATCTATTTTCAGACCCATATATACTCTTGTCTGCAACCTCGGATTGTGTCTGTGGATTTGGCTGGATATTAAGGAGAGAGCTGTGATTTGTTGCTTCAGTATTCAACTCTGAAAATATATATACATACTGATTTAGAAGTTCTTCCCCTTAGCCGATGGCTCAGAGACAGATAGTATCTTTGAGGAATTGTCTGCAGCAACCACAACATAACTTACTTAACACAGCATGTTAAAGCTGATAGCAGGCCCCACATCGGTGTGTGTGTCTGTGTTTCACGGTCTCTTTATATTTGTACCTCTTCCTTTGTCTTCTCTTTCACTTCTCCCTTTACCAAAACACATGTAAAGCCTGCTCATTTGTTCTTGGAAATCAACACTTCCACAAGAACCCAGGAAATATATGAATGAATGAATGAATACTTTATTCCGGACTCAAAATCAATATACTGTACCTCATGCACATTAATACTCACTTGCTGCCTTTTTGGGAGGATATCAATTACATTTGCTGAGATCATCTTCATACGAAAATTAGAAATCTCTCTGCCCCCTGATGGAAAATACAAATAACACTGAATGTTACTTACAGTGTATATTTAGCAACTTAAAAGACAATTGTTTCCATTGGGAGTTGGTGGATACCAAACCAGTGCTTAATGTTTTGCTTCATGTCTTTTGCATGTGTAAGTTGGCAACATGTCCGCTAACATGTTTCATACCGTGTTGATGTTCTGTTATACCTTCTTCCAAGCATCCAAAAAATAAATAAAATAAACCAAGCCATGTACATGGTCAACTTACCCCTAAATCACAGATAGTTGTTTATTTGTTTGTCTGTACATTGTACAAATTAATTTATGAACTTTTGAAAGCCAGGCTAGCTACCTCCAGACTAAGTAAAACAAATCCCTCTTCCAGCCCCCTATTTAATATATTGAACTCTCTGAGAGAATAAAAGTGCATTTAACAAAATGTTTTAATACTTTCCTTCAAGCGGCTGTAATTGGCAGTAGCCCAAACAATAATTACTGCAGGTTTGAAAGAACAGCAAATTAAGCCTGTTGAATACTGTGATATTACTTCATAAATCTGTTGCACAATAAGATGCAAAATGGAGAGTAAACATAACAATAATTCATCCTGTTCAGTTCAAGTCTTATTTCAAGCCGTAAATCTTTTCCCTTCGCAAATATGTATGAGTGTGTGTGTGTGTGTGTGTGTGTGTGTGTGTGTGTGTGTGTGTTTCAAGGTTGCCTGAAAATCAGTGTGTACTAATAACTGAAGCTGCAGCTGGTAGTACCACTCTATGAATTCTCTCTCCTTTTTGGATGCATTCCCATATCCGCTGATTAAGACCAAGCCCTGAGATCTGCTACCTTTTATATGATTTTCAAGGTGGCTGTTTAGCTAACCATCTCCAGGGGAATCCAGTTCACCACCTGTGTTTTCAGGGAGTGTCTGTGTCCTCTGCGGGTTGTAAATTTGAGACTAACATTGACCAAAGAAAACATGATTCAGAGGTTGGAGGTCATGGCAGCCGTACTCAGTTCACTCACAGCCATTAATTATTGTTGTCAGTGAAAGAAAAGGTCTGAAAGCTCAAAAAGGGTGTTACGAAGAACTTGGCTTATGTTCATGAAGAGGTGCTTTTTGTGACTTTTCTTATAATTAAATTACAGTTTTCTGCCAGTCACTTTAAATGGCTGCCATGCATCTGTTGTTGTTAACCTGTGTTTTTTTGTGAGTGACCACTGCGTAACCTCTCCTCGTCCTCACTCTCTCTGTGCTTCTTATCTGTGTGAGTCATCAGCGTAGGGAGTGCTTCAGTTGAAATTGTGCACACTTTGAGCCAACTTTAATATGCAAAGTGTCCAACCGCTTCCAGAAACTGTTGCTGATTCAGTTTTGTAACACCAGTAGCTCATCTTTCTTCATATTCCTGCTTTTTTTCTTTACACCCTTTTTGGACAGCGAATAGAATTTTCCTCTGAGATTTCAAACGTAAAACAAGATGAATGTTATCTCATCTGTTGGAGCCTTTTTAAGTGCTGTGACCTGCTGAATTTGTTTGCTGCTATATCTTCTGAAATCCAAATGCTCATTTTATAACGGATTATTATTATCTAATAGCTTTTTGTGAAAGTTGTAAAAAGTTACTTTGGGTGTGTCTTACAGTGACATACAGTTGCTCACCATTGTTCAACTCAAGGTCTGCCGTGCAATATGAGACCATGAGCATAACACAGGGAAGACATCCAACTACTTCCATAGAGTTTGGTCGAACACAATTATAAAGCAAAAGCGATCCCTTTGTTGCCATCCTTCCTCCTTCCTATCAGTAAATAGTTCAGATGGGAGGATCCAGGATGGATATATGCGCATACACACACACACACACACACACACACACACACACACACACACACACACACACACACACTGTTTGTAAGGATAGCAGGGAGGAACCTCCTGGTCCCTATTTGATTCAAATGCAACCTGCTGAAAGAAAAGAGGTCTTCACATATGATTGTATACACAGAGTACACTTGGGGTCACACACACACACACACACACACACACACACACACACACACACACACACACACACACACACACACACACACACACACACACACTTACAGAAGGTATACTATGTTTGCACAGAAAATGCCAATTTTCACCATTGCAAAATAATTTGCATGTTGCATTATAAGAAATTAATTAACAGACATACAGTGTTTCAAAAGTACACTGAAGCGTCGTATTGCATGTTCAGCGTTTGTGAAAATTCATGCAATTGTCCAATAGAATTGTTTAAAGGCAAGTTATGTTTAAGAATCCCTATTCCATTCTGTATGAGAGAAAGGGGGAACAAAACAGTAATGTAGTGACAGTGATGTAGTCCCTAATTTAAAGACTTCACCTCAACATGAGTCGGCTGCGTACGGAAAAACAAAATATCCTCCGGGTCACTGGGATCTCTGTGTTTCTAGGGAAAGGCACTGAGGGTAAGGTATAGTCCAGTTCTCATTTGAAGATAATTTGTTGTTCAATGAGCAGGAATGTGTTCCATTGGCCGTGGGGGCCATCAATCTTTGAACCAGATTAGTCGACTGGTCAGATGCCTGAGCGCTCCTCTGGGACGGAAGGCAGCCATGTTTTTACATAGAGTGTGGAAGGGTGTGTGATTGTCGTTTTGTAATGTATCTTTCTGCGTTTGTGTGTTCCTGAAGGAGCAAAGAAAAAAGACAGAGGAAAAGAGCATCAGCAGACTGACTTCAACGCGTCTGTCCTTCTCAGTGCTGCTGGTTTATTTCACAGCCCGAGTCCTATCAAAGATCACAAGGCCTATCTTGATGGATCAGTGTACATTTATCAGTAAAACAAAGAACAAAAGACACAAACGCGTCTTTGTGTTCAACAGTCTAACCCCACTGAAGCTTTTGTGATTGCAAGGACATTATGCGCTACACCAAGGGTACAAGGTGGGTATAGCCTTCATTTGCCCTCGGATTGTAAATTATACAACAAATATGTACAGCTGGCAGCTTGGGTTTTGGATTTCTTTGAACGTTTTCACTCACAAATGACTGAATCATTCATGTTATTATCCACCTGCGAACAGTGTTTGACATTGACGTGAATGAAAACAATAGTAACAGTGCCCTCTGCACGCCAATTTATAGTTACACCTGTGATTTTTCTAAATACCTACCCTGAAACAGGTCCATTGTTGGTACTGCTAAAGCTAATGCTTTATGCTGTATTTGTTTAAACAACTTGGGTTTAATTTCTTACATCAAGGAAAAATATAATAAAATTGCCCTTTAAGTCTTAACTGCTAGCAAATACGTTACATGTTTTTCCGAATCAATACTAATGCTGTGAGAACAGCTAAGCAGACCGGCTGGGTCAAACTGTTCTACTAACAAATTCTACTTTTACAATGCTGAATGCTATTGATAACCATTTTACTTTATTTTTTGGACACTTTGGGGCTGTGAAAGAAGCTTTAAACCAAAATAATCTGACATTTTAAAGTTATAATACTGAACTTGTTCGACTTGCCTGTTGAACCAAAACAATGAACTACAAAACTCTGTAGGGGCGAGGAGAACTGCAGCGTCGAATTCAGGTGCTACTCCGCAGAATCGTTTCACATTACACACAATCTTCTGATCCATAAATGATTATGAATTAGTACAGCGTTTAAGCAGTTGGCATACTGAACCAGTCGCAGTGGTTACACCCTAGCAATCAAGATATTGTGGTGCTCAGGGTTTCAAATGAATCATTGATGTAGAATGTACAGTATTAAGAAGCAAAATAGGTACAGCAATTGTGAGAATGAAAATGTGTGGATTACTTGTTTTTATGTAATTTTCTTTTTGTATTTAATTGTTTCAAATGTAATACGATGATTTTTTCCAACACTTTTTATTTATTGTAACAAAAAGTCATACCATTGGTAAGAACTAACTCGCCGTCATACAGTTACATAAGTCATTACCCTTATCATTCAGACTGAAGGATTTAATCAACAGATGTCTTTTTTTCATTTAATCATTATGTGTGCACATATTACAGCCATTTGCATGCTTTATATAACGTACTGTGCAGAGAGAATAGCACGTCAGTCATACAAGCTCACACTTCATTACCACAACATCCATTTTATTCCCTATGTCAGCCACTGGCGGGCTCTGGAGGGAACACCATCATTCATCATCAGTCATGTACACGAGTAAAACAGAAAGCAGACTCTCTTTGTGCGCCTGTATGTGCACGTGAATGTGTGTGTATGTGGCTGTGTGTGTGTGTGTGCGTGTGTGTGTGTGTGTGTGTGTGTGTGTGTTCGTCTGCATGAGTCTTTATGCATATGTGCTCATGTACTCTTATTTAGGAGCCTTGCTGATGGCTGAACAAAGTAGTGTGACGCACTGATTCTTCTGGTCATGACAGGCACTTTTAACACCGTGCTCCTCCTTACCCTCTCTCTCTCTCTCTCTCTCTTTCCCTTTCCCTTGCGGAGCTGAAGAGTTGAATCTTGGGTCAGCAGTTCTTTGCACAGAGAGAGAGCCAGACTAGATTTCCAGATGGTGAAGTCACTATCTATCTCTGCACATCAGTTTAACACAGATACATCCAAACTCACACTTAATATATATCACGTGCAAAAGCAAACACGCGTATAACGTATGCACACACATACACAAACACACACACAAAGATTCAATGCACAGACAATGACTGTAATGCACACACAGTAAACAACAACAAGCGCGGCTGCTGTCTAACTGTACGCGCCCCGCTTCGGCTGAGTCCAGTGTGTAAAACAAATTGAGACATGTCAGTGCTGTAATTGGTTCCAGGAGAAGAGCATGATGGGAACAAAAAAGCGCTGAGTGGACACTTCCGCTAAGAGGGGGGGGGACCCACTTTAGCTGTGATATTTCAGACAGTCCGTGTGTATGTGTGTGTTTGTGTCCAACAGTGGCAGTCGGCCAGCGTCTTTGGCCTGCTGAGAGTCCATTTGTCTTGAATGGGAAAAAATCAAGACATCACGTTCAAGTCTCGCCGAGGACTTGCCTTGAAAAAGTATCAGTTAATAATGCAGAAGACTAACTGTGTCCAGCTGTTTGACACTGACACATGTGTCCCAGTGGCTTTCTAGATTGTGTTTCCATCTCTGTCGAGTTCTCCTGTGTGTAGGCTCTGTTGTGTTTGTTTCTCCTCAATGCAATCTATTTTAACATGATTAAAAGGTAACCATTTCGGTGCTTTAGATGGTAGATGGAGAAGTGAAAGTTACTGACAATGGTTTCTGGTACTGCTGTGTGTGTGTGTGTGTGTGTGTGTGTGTGTGTGTGTGTGTGTGTGTGTGTGTGTGTGTGTGTGTGTGTGTGTGTGTGTGTGTGTGTGTGTGCGCGTGTGTGCGTGCGTGGTAGCTGATTAACATGGCCACAAGACAGCTGGCAAAACCTGGAACATTGGTCAGAGAGAGAGAGATAACTTTTAAAAAAGACATACAGTAATTGGTCAAGGACAACAGACAACGCCTTATGAGAGAAAGATATTGACACAGGAACTGACAGAAGGCAAAGGTCAGAAAACAATAATGTGATTCTTTTCAGGTTGGCTACAAATGTGTCCAGTTCATAGGGACTACTCTAAGGCAACAATGTGCGCTCTTCCCCTCTAGCCAGCTGATTGTTTGGAGACTATTAGCTTGTTGACAAGCTAATAATGCTACCGGGTGAAATGGTTGTTGTAAGCTAGCGGCTCCAAGAAAGAACATTTTAAAATGGCTTATTCTCTGCATGGTTTACATATCCCATGTCAGCTCTCAGTGGCCCATTATTTACTGTCTGGACACGCAAAGTATGTGTGTGTGAAGGTCAGAGTTCACATAAATCACACCACAGTCCACAGATTGATTGAACTTACTGTAACCATGATCTCTCCCTAAACTCATCCGTACTGTGGTTGCCTTGCGAAGATGATATACAAATACATAATTTTTTTTAATGTTGGCATTCACTGTTGTAAAAACCTGCTTTTCTTTTAATCCTTTATGCCCATTGGCACTGGAGTTGAACTGTTTGACCACTAGTTGACTCCATGAAAAATAAATCAAGTTCCTTTTTCAACTGTAACATAAATTATAAAAATGAATTTTCCAGAAAATTTGTTAAAGAAAACATGTTTCCATCCACAACTTTTGTGTGAATCTTAGTAGTAGAATGCAACGAGATAAACAGCTGGTGGGGCTATAATTCTCCAGTCGGGTTCCATTTAACCGTAGCCGGGCGAGGCCAGCCGGATCTGGTATGAGTTCCCCTTAGTTTCATCTCCCGCAGATCAGTCTTGCCTTTTTCCAGTCTGCAAGGGAAGGAGCCAACCATAAAATTCACAGCCAATCAGGGCCTGCATTAAAAGGAAGCTATTGATTGGTTTGTGTAGTCATAATAGCTTTGTGAGACCACGGACATATCTCAAGAGCTTATTCGTTGATCCATGTTGACATCAACAACTACATGAACCATCACCATGATCAGGGCTGCCCTCAACTAACAGGCGGGGGCGGGTTCTTCCTCACCGAGATTGGAGAAAGTCCAGACTGATCTGCAGGAGAGAATTTAAATAGTGCAAGATCAAGCTGGTCTTGCCAAACTAGTGGAACCACTGCAGGAGAAGAGAGCACAATAGGTGTCATCGAAAGAGTGAACTGAAACGCAAATGCTGGGAAGCGATGTAAAACATGCTGTGAATAAGGCATTTGTTTGTTAAATGAATGAATGAGAGGAAGGTTAAGTTGCCTCATCACTCCTCACAGATCTCACGTTGCATTGCACTTTGTTGCATTGTGCTTTTATCGATATAACTTTTTCATCTCAGCCAAGTGCAAAGAAACGTTTTTGCAATATTTAACTTTTTTTCTCTTGAATTTAAGGCGTTTCCTCTAAAAACAAATGTAAATGTGGAAATCTTAAGTGTCTGTAAACCAAGTGGATTGAGATCAACTTTTAGATTGTATTGAAGTCATTGAAAACCATCCCTGGAAGGTTTTTGGACCTGAAAAACTTATAATATTCCTTATGATTTTTGTCTTGATTATTTTTCGAAAATGGATGTTTATTAAGTGCATATGAAAGCTTGTGTGATGGCTTGAGATTTTATTGTATTTTAACGTGTGCTATATATACAAATGAACCCTTATGTGCTGTTCGGGTCAAATTGACCTGTTTTATCTTTTTACTTAAAGAAAAATTCTATCTAACAAAGATAAGATGAAAGGATTAATCACACATTTTATATTGTTTGGAATTGAGATAAAGTTCAAATGTTATTTATTTTTTTATTAATGTAGAGCTTTTTAGACCCCAACAAAGTCTCGGGTCAATTTGACCCACACAGTACCAGAGGGTCTAAAAAGTGAACATAATACATTATTATTATTATTATTATTATTATTATTATTATTATTATTATTATTATTATTATTATTATTATTATTATTATTATTTATAATAATATTACTTTGATTGACAGGTGTCGTAGCCTATGTCAGTCAACTACAGTTTCATGCCACTTGCCCCTGACTGCAGCTCCACTCATCCAACTCCCTCATTGCCCACATGTGGATGTTGTGGCTCAGACTGGCTGTAGGTGACAAAGATGACACATGTCCCTTGACATCAGGAGCTTGACATCATTGTTTTTCCTGTTCAAGAAGCTGACTCTTCTCAAGCTGCAGACCACAGGCTGCTGTGTCACAGTAACCTTAAGAAACAAATCAAGCTTATCAGGCCTGTCAGCTTTACCCAAAACATTTGAATATACAGCACAGCAGTCAATCAGACTGATTCACTCTTCTTTTTCGTGTTAATCTGTACATTATTGCAAGCAAAATATGTATAACTAACAATAACAATAAACGTGTAGTTTATTAAAACAAAGTAGTCATTTAAAAGCATCTGATTTATTTTTGATGGCAACCACAGCATGATAGGCTATCGTTATAATTAACTGATGTTTTAGGCCTAATAAAAAACAAATATACCTTTTTTTTAATCAAGCAATATCAGTTTGGATAGTGTCCAAACAGATTTTTCCTGCTGTAATTCTTTTTGTCACAATCATCTCAGATTCTCTGTGGCTCTGTGGATCATGACTAGAGGGTCATGAGCATGTCTCCAGCCTACTTGTCCTGGGTAAGCCCCTACTGTAACATGATGAGTAGTAGGCTTATCAGAAAGGCAAGATAGGAAAAGAGAAGTGATCGCTCTCCAGACAGGTCATAAAAATTTTGTTTTGAACAAAATTAAAATAGTCGAATTTGTTGCAAAAAGAGTTTACTGCAACATTTCTCAAGCTGAAATCTTTGATTATTGGCGGCGGCGCATTATTTGATCGTTATAATAATCAATTTAAAAAATCACTTAGGCTATCATGTAGGCTACCCTATTTTGTAGGTTAGCCTATTCAGCAACAGCGCAAACCGCGGAAAGAAAATAGGCTATTTTAAGGTTGTAGGCCTAATAGTCGGTGGCTGCGTGTTATTATGAAAGTGAACGGTTGCAGTCCGTCTTTTATTTTATTTTATTGAGAGCTTCAACATTGGTCATAAAAGATCTGCATTACATGAACGTCATCCTCCCTTCAAGGTGACACACACACACACACACACACACACACACACACACACACACACATAGCCTACATGTAGGCTACCTAAAGATAGTAAACGAAACGGACTTTTAACTGATACTTTGGGGACATTTATCATCGCGGCTAATGAATAAAGAAAAATCTGGATGAGAGGAAAACCGGCTGTCTCTAAGCCATAGCCTACTGCGTCCATAATAGTAACCTAACCACAATCATTTATGATTTAGTTAATAATAATTGTACTGTTAAAAATAGATAGGTCTACACCATTGAATAATAAAGCCTTATTTTTTCTTATTAATTTATTTCTATTTAGGAAAAAAAGGCGTCATCCTTCACTTTAAAATAGGCCTATGTCCGAGTTTTCTTCCGTATTTCCTGGCCATAATAAATCAGATAGGATGTCGGGTCACTGGCCTTCTGTAAAGGCGGTTTTACTACCAGCAGCTTTGGCTAAATCGTAGGCCTATCCTTGTTGCAAAAATAAAAGTAGCCTCAATTCATTAATATAATAATAATTTTTAAACTAAAATAAGCGTATAGGCCTTGAAGCCTAAATCCACGAAATGTATCGACCCGCTGGCCGACATTTAACTCTTTAAATTAAGCCCCGTTCTTTTCTTTCTTTTTCTGAACTATAGCCTACATGAATCAATCACGCTTTAGTAAGCAGTCAACTGCTCCTAATGTTCTGAAGGAGTCAAGTGTAGGCTATTCATTTCTCTTTTTGCATTCCAGGTGAATGTCAAGGTTTAAACGCTGGGTTATCTCTGGGCATGTTATGGGGATTTTTTTTTCCGATCGTAAACGTCTTAAAATAGTGTGTGTAGGCCTAATGGTTCTTGATTAAAAAATATATTTAGCCCATGTGCATCTGACCCCGGGTAAAATTTACTTTCTAAAAATATCAGCTCTCAGCAATAAATTCGATTTATAGCTCGTGGAACAACGCACTAGGCCTAGTTCATGGGATGTTTTTATTCTCAAAAAGCTGAGAGAGAAATGTTCATGATAAGGATTTCCTTTTAATATTACCCAAACAATTATAATTATACTGTAATTGCTATTTTTTATTTAAGTCAGTGAGGTCAGATAGTCTATATTTTCCTCTCAATGTGTGTGTCTGTATTAATGTGTGTGTGTGTGTGTGTGTGTGTGTGCGCGCACTATTAAGCGTATAGATGAATGAAATCAGGGGGCTCCTGTCCCTCATCACCTTCTGACTCCACCTCCCACCCTCCTCTCACAGACACACACACACACACACACACACACACACACACACACACACACACACACACACACACACACACAGGCTGAGAGTGTGGAGGGGAAAAGAGGGCTACTCCTCCTCACTCCTCCTCCACTCCTCTTTCTCCATTCACTGAGGAAGCTCTGAGCACAGACGTCTCTCCTCCCTGAGTGAACTCCATCTCCCTGGGCCTAATACTCTCTGTCTCTGCTGCTGCTGTGGACACAAACAGTGACCATCCAAACCTGTTGAGTTCTTCTGTTAGTTCTTGACCTGGTGCTGCCGCTAAGGTAAATTGACTACTGTTACTTTGCTTCGGCGCCATGAACTTCTTGTGGACTTAAGGAGTTTCCAGAGCGACTGTGGTGTTGTAAACAACCGATGGGCCATAACCGAACCGGACAAGACTTGTGAAAGAGAAGAAAAAGTTTTCTTAAAGTGACAGAAAGACAGAACGATTTAGAGAGGGGTGGAGGGCTGATTTGGGTCTGGGTCAGCAAGACGCTCAGGCAAAGGTGGCAGACAGGTAGAGAACTATAGGAAGACGGATCCAATTTAAAAATAGCCTACCTTTGTCCTAGTTATCCGCCCTGGACCGCGATGGGTTCAGACGTGCGTGACCTGAACTCCCTCTTGCCCCCTCTCCCGGCGGGCCCCATCAGCCCCGGCTGCCCGGCTCTGCCCGTCAGCACGGCCCCTCAGTGGGCTCCAGTACTGGACTTCCACCCGGCTGCCTCCCCGTACTCCTCCCTGGCCGCCCCACACACCTCCCTGGGGCCACACCACTCCTTCATCAAGCAGGAGCCCACCTGGGGGGCCAGCGGAGACCCCCACCACCACGAGACAGACCCTCACTGCGGCCTCAGCGCCTTCACCGTCCACTTCTCGGGGCAGTTCACGGGCACCGGGGCCTGCAGGTACGGGGCAGCCTTCGGGGCACCACCCCCCACCCAGCCGCCGTCCGTCACAGCCCCGCACCACCACCAGCCTCCCAGCAGGATGTTCAGCAACCCACCCTACCTGACCAACTGCATGGACACCCAGCAGGCGGCCCGCAACCAGACAGGTAGGGCTTAATGATTTGATTGGATTTGATTCAATTTATTTCATTATTATAACATGTAAAACTAAAATTTAAAAAAGGAGAAGCAAAAAGGTCTTAAAGAAAACAACAATATCACAGAAATAAAAAGTGCAAAGCAGGCCTAGATTGGAAAAGACTTGGTCATATGGATTACATATCCGAACAGGAGTTGGTAGAAGTATACACCAGTGGGAAGAAGTATACACGGCAAGGCTGGAGTGTGTGTGTGTGTGTGTGTTTTCGGTCTAGATATCATTAGGTAATTACAAAGTGTCATAGCCCATTTTAAAGTCACATTTGTTAATGTTAACATTGTTTCGGCTTCATTTAGTTATTCTCTGATAGCTTCACCTTCTTCATCAGAAGTAATAATAATTTTAATAATACATTTTATTCACGAGTGCCTTTCACGAAATTTAAGAACAACTTACATGTACAGATAATAAAAGAGAAAAACAGATGCCCAACAATAAAACAGACCGGGGATGGATACAAAGAAATTAACAACAGACTAATAGAAGAACAATTCAATTGAAAATGTGTTGATCACTTTTCAATAAAGTAAAAAGTACCTTCAAATCTAATCCGGAGGGCAAGTTTTTAATATATAGTTGAAACAAACGGCATCAAATTTCTAAAGAGAGTCTAAATGTAAAACCAGGATGAGTACCTGCTAAATTTGTTGGACTCTTCTCAGTCAAGTGCTGTTTACTCATGTTACCCTATTTTTTTAGTTTGCAGAAATGTTCCCATCTTATGTAAATTAGAGGCACCATGATTTAGAGAACATCAGTCACAAATAGATTCATCGCTAGTGTTAAACCTGTAATGTATGAAAAATATTGTTTGGCGTGGTTAAAACTGGACAATCTGTTGCCTTTACCGCCATGTCGGCCTTAGTTTCTCCTTATTTTGTAATGCGCCACAGAGTTTATAACTATTTTAAACCACACACAGTTCATTAAGGAAGAAAACACTTTAAAAGTACCTTTAAATGTAGAAAGGTGACCCTGCTTTCTTCTTTAAAATAAAACTGATGGTAACTTAACTTAGCAGACTGTGTAAATCCAGGTGTGACTTACTAAGGAATTGCTTTGGTTAAGTATTTAGGCAATTAATGTTTAAGCCAAGCATAGCAATGCTTACGGTGTGGTGATGCCTAAAAAAGAATGAACTTGTTCTGGAGTCAGTTTGGGTTAGTTAGTTTGCATAGTTAGTTGATGTTTCACAAGGTTCACAGCTTTGGTCTTGCTATTTTTTTTTCATTAATGAAAAGCTCAACACATTCATAATCTTCATTCATTTTTTTTTGTTATTAATATGTCTTGGTATTTGCGTTGGAATTCAGATTTTGGGATGCAATATTTACATTTGCATATAGATTCAATATTTGTTGCTCAGCATCAACACACACATAGATCCTAATAATTCCGACTCAGGAGTTTATGTTAAGTTCTTCTTTGATGACGGAGGAGAGAAGGGAAGTTTGTTCTAAACGAAGAGCAGGTCGAGTTTATTTTCCATCAGGCCTGTGGAAACGACTGCACACATAACAAAGGGTCCTGAAGCGTTGAACGACCTGACACTTGTGTGACAATATCTTAAGTGTGTCTGCTGAATTTATATGTGGCTCTTCTATTCTTAAATAATGTTTTACTATGTTGATCAAATAAATAAAAATATACTTTATATAAATAAATAAAAATGTGTAGGCTGAGGTGCGACTCAATAAAATGCTGCATCAGACATGTTTCCCCTCCAGTAGTAATTTAATGAATCAGGCATCACCTAATCATTCTTATTTGCCGTTTGAATTTTCCAAAGGTGTATAGGGGGGGTGGAACGCCCGACAAACTGAGCTAAGGGCGCCCCCTCCACAGCTAGTTTTAATCAAATCATTTAAAAGACTGAACAAAGTTTTAAAGATAGCTGAAATCCTCAAAATATTTATTTGGTAAAAAAATTTACCACACTGAACTTTTTCTGAGATTGTTCAACACAAGTGGATAAGAGCAGTCTGTGTTGGATTCAGAATGAGATAAGAACAAATATGTTTGCATTAATTTCTATTCTGTTTTTACTGAACAGATTTGAGATTATTGAGTTTAATTGCATTGATCTCACAATACAGTAGTTCCTAGCTCTATTCAATTAGTTTTTAGTCTGCAACATCACTTTAAAATATCATATTTAAATCATTTGACTTTCCTTTTCTTTTGGTAAAGCCTGTATAGGTTTTGCTGAATAATATGTGACAGAGGGGAACATTAGTCTTGAAATGTGTCAGAGGTCACTAATGGGATTCAAGTGCAGAATGTGTTGTGTATAATGCATCGTGTAACACGTGATACTGAATTTTCTAGTCTCGACCCCATCTAATCCCTGATGTTTCGCATGTAGGATTACCAATCAATTGGTGGTTACCCAACAGATTAATTAGCAATAACATGCTTATCAAGCAGATCATTTAGGAATAACATTGTAATCAAAGAGCTGAGCCGACCCCTAACCTGCTTTATCTGCTGCCCCGCTGTGGCTGGACGAGCACAGACAAACACACTAAGAGCAGGACCCGGGTCACACAGTAGGGCTGATAGCGGGGCAGGGTCACTGAGACTATCACTGTAAACTCCCCACAAGAAGGATTTAGCTTTTTTCTATAATATACAGTGCATTTTATTTGGACTGTATGCTTGCTATGAGAGGCCTGCCAGTGCCATCACAACATTTGGTTGGTCAATTATAAAAAAAAAAATAATAATAAATAAAAAAACGGGAAGGACACATTTTTATTTTACATGTTTAATTTTGTCTGGAAATTGAGATAGCTTTAACAGCTCTGCGCATTATGTCAGTAAAGTGCTACAGTAGCATGAAAGGATAAGCTGCTATAACTTTTAACAGTACGTCTCGTGCTTAAAATATGATGCTTGATCCAAAGACACGGCTGAAAAGTGTTTTATAATGGGAACATGAATACAGTGTCATGTCGGAAAATAAAATAAATATCAAGGAATTTAAGTTATGGAAAAGTTTTCCAAACGGTTAGAAATTAAAATTAAAAAATCTCCATTTTGAGTCTGTGGCACAGGGGAAGAGAACACAAGTATTGTGGGTATTTCCAGACTTTGGGTTTTCCACTTGAATACAAATTCACCTCATCGCTTGTCACCTCAGTGATGGACTTCAAGGCAACAAAAGAGTTCTGCACCCACGCATGCATGCACGCATGCACGCACGCACGCACACACACACACACACACACACACACACACACACACACACACACACACACACACACACACAGAGGAGTCAGACAGGGGTGAGTGGAAGATAAATGGAGATGTTTAATGAGGGTTTTTTTCTCCTCTCCCTCCTCTCTCCTCTCACCCAATGATCCACAGAGAAAAGTGAGTGAAAGTGCTGCATTTTAATTAATGACTCATGTACGTGAGAGTGAGAGTGAAAGATTGTGTGTGTGTGTGTGTGTGTGTGTGTGTGTGTGTGTGTGTGTGTGTGTGTGTGTGTGTGTGTGTGTGTGTGTGTGTGTGTGTGTGTGTGTGTGTGGAGTGTGAGTGAGTGTGGGCATGTGGGTGATTTATGGGACTATGTTGTGGCCTTAAGGTCAGTCGAAGTCATGAGTCAGATCTTGTCCGAGATGTCAGGCGAAGCTCTAGTCTTTTCCGAACAACAACTCTGTGTGTGTGTGTGTGTGTGTGTGTGTGTGTGTGTGTGTGTGTGTGTGTCAGGAGCCGCAAAGAGACTTTATACATTTAATATTTTTGTGGCATAATTAGGATATCTATCCACAATTTGAAATCAACATCACATTATTGGGATACAATGAAATTGTCATTTGCGGAAACAATTCTTCATATCTTTCTCCACATTTTAAAGTGTCATTGAGGATTTACTCAATAACCCCGAACTGTCACAGAAGATAAGAGTAATGGTCGGGGTCAAATATGTAGCAAATCCTGTGAAAAAAAACTAACTTTTTTTAAATGTGTGTTTTATGTGTTTTAAAGCATTACATTAATTATATTGATGCAGGCAGTATTTGTTTAGATTCTGAACAATACAGCCTATAATTAAAGTTCTACACAAAAAGGCATGTATGTCTTTAAACGTTGGATTGTGTTGAAACTTTAGAAGATTAAACACACAAATGCCTTTTTTTATGTCGAACTATTTGTAATGATTAGTCAGCGAATGAAATAAAAGGCCAGCATCACGTGATTGTAGCTGGTGATCCAATTTAAAAAAAAAATCAAGAGTAAGTGATGTGTGCTGAAGGATTTCACTTTAATCCACTTGACTATGTGAGTTCACTTTTCTATATGTTTCTGTGTTGTAGGTTATGGCGCGGTTGCATTCGATGGAGCCGGCAATTACGGCCACACTCCTACACACCACAGCTCCCAGTTCTCCAACCACTCATTCAAACATGAGGACGCGTTAACGCAGCAAAGCACTATGGGTAAGACACCACCTTTTGCTCCCCGTCCCCACACAACTGCACAAACAGTGAATTTGAGAAAAAAAAGGGGGGAGTCAAAATTTTCAACTGGGAAACTCTCCCTGCATTCCAATTCCCATACTTCCGTACTATTTAGTATGCCAAAAGAAGATTTAGGATGTCCCAATACATGCACATCAATTGTAGTATGCTGAAAATACATAAATGCCCCACTAACTCCAATATCATTTCTTCCTTATCTGATTTTTTTCTCTCTCCTGTGGCCCTAAAACTGTTCTGTACTTTAGTATGTAGTGTAGTAAAAAGAAAGAGTGTGTGATTTGCAGGGTCTATCTGTGTTTTTTAGAGGCTAATTATTCTACACATAGAAATCATTGCCTTAGCATGCACATACTGCACTCTAACTTACAGTATCCACCAATTTCTTTCTTCCAGTTCTTTTGACTATTTTAACACATTTGTTTAAAGGCCTTTGCACATCGTGCGATTAATTTGTTAATTAACGAACGTATACAGAGTCAATACAAGCTTCCACACCAGCGCCGTACGTTCGCTTCGTGATTTTGCGTCTGTTATTTTTTCGAACTGAGTTAGATTTTTCTGGGACATTCGCTTTTACGTGGCGTTTATTCGCGTCGCGCCCGCTGTGCAAAGGCCTTTAGAAACAATTTTCTTAAGTTGATTTACAGTTCATAGTTAATAAGAATGAAAGTTATATCTCTTTAACTAAGCTCAGTGTATTTTCAAGTGCTATTATTTTTATCTATACTGAAATTAATATAAGGAATTCATTTACCATTGAATACATTTACACTACATTTTAACGTTGTTTTGCCACAAGTCAATTGATTTTATGACAAACGCTGGGATGGTAGTTGCTGCTGCTAATATGCTAGTTAGCTCGAGGACAATTTTAGCTTGTTTTTATTCTCTACAACCACTTAATTTAGTTATACGAAATAAAAAAGTTAATTTAGGAAGATTTTGGTTAATTTGAATGCATAATGACTTAATATCGTAGAAGAAGAGACAATATAGTAGAAGAGATATTTGAAAAGAAATTCAAGTCAATATTGACCAAATACCATATGTAGGCCTACTTGCTAGTTGTTTATCCTTTGTATGGCAATTGCGTGTGCGTTATACATTTGGAAGTCAGCTCCCCCTAATCCAAACAGACATTACAGTTGGTTATATGTATCATGTAACTTCTAACACAAATCTTACAAATTGTTCAAGCCTCAGGGTGTTTCCTGTAATCTAAGTTCTCCTGCGCAGATGGGAAGAAAAAAAAACTTTGACACATTTTGTCCAGAATAATTTGGGGTATTTTTATCCTTCAGTAGTCACAAAAACGCAAAACAAAACAATGCCCCAGAGTCTCTTTCAATAAGAAACAAGCGTAGATCTTGATGTGTATTTAAAGCACAGCTGCGTCTGTATGGCAGCTCCATGGCCCTCACCTAGGGAGTGTCTTGTCCCCTTATTCTAACGTCTCGGCGCTGACCTCGCCTGTCGGAGGTATAAATCAGCCACATCCTGACTCACAAACTCCCTGGTCTCCTCCTCTCGTGCACTCTTTCATCCGCCCACCTCTCCCTCTAATCCCCTCCGCTGTGCACGTTATTGGTAAATATTTAAATGGTGTTCCTTTCAATGGAGCCTGGTGCTGTAAATTTCCGCCGATTTTTACGACAAAGATAAGCGTCAGAATCGTGAAATTGAGACAGATTTTGGAATGTTGAGAAATGTCGAGGGAGCGGATCTGCTGCGATGCCTGGGAGGCTCGGAGAAAGAGAGAGAGAGAGAGAGACATGAAGCAAAGGTTCTTTATTTGTAGAAGAAAAACATGAGTGAGTCATGGATGAGTTTGACATCATCCGCAGTCTTTGATGGCGCATACAGATAAACACATATACTGCATTTGTAGCATGTTTTATATCCTGTCCGTGTGTGTGTGTGTGTGTGTGTGTGTGTGTGTGTGTCTTTGTAATCTGTGCACTAAAGGCGACCAGCAGTACCCCGTACCTCCTCCAGTCTACGGATGCCACACACCTTCAGACAGCTGTGCAGGCAGCCAGGCTCTGCTGCTGAGGAACCCTTACAACAGGTAACACACATACGCACACACACACACATTTACTCACCCTCCTTGGCCTATTTTTATGATCTATTTCACAAACAGCAACAATTTAAGCTGTTTTTTTTTCAAAAAGCATTGTTGATTGTCCCGTTACAACCTGCAGTCATTCAGTGAAAGGTGGCAGGATGCGGATTTGAACAGGATGTTCACCTTCAGGACAGGTCTGTCTGCCATAGTCGCTTCCTTTTCTGTTTTTTTTCTTTTCGTTTTCCCCTTGATACTTATCGACAGTTTTAGTTATATGCGTGCTTAATTCAGCCGTGAGAAGCGTGGTATAATATCTTACTTTTTTGAAGTTGTTTACATCCAAAGTAGGTAGCTTTTTTAAATTCGCCTAGGAAAGTCCTGGTGCCATTGAAGGAAGTGAACCAACAATGGCAGGAAGTTATGAAGTAAAACTTGATTGCTTAACCGATCGGAAAATATTTTTAAAATATTATAAATCACGTTGTTGTTTCTTTGATCGTCTGTTTCGATCATTCGTGGGAAGACCTACAGTACGACGCCAAATAATGACCTTATGACAGCTCTCTAAGTCAAATCTCAAAGCATTTCTAGTCTGGAAAATAATCTTTTAGTAATATTTTAAGAGTGTTTTCCAATGAACAGAAAATAAAGTAAAAACCTGCGGTGACAGCAGACTTATTCTCATTTTGTTTAGTCACATTAAGCGGTTTTTCCAAAAGATTCAACGATTACATTGTAGATATGTATCCACCCATCACTGCCGAGACAAACCACGGCTATATTGGACCTTTTTCTTGTCAAACCGTACATTAAACCTAAGCACTTCTGTGAAGAGGCGATTTATGTACGTATAGTTGCAGCTTGGCTCATGTTGTTTCATTTTAAGTCTTTTTTTAGCAGCATACATTTTGACTTGTTGTTCTAGGAAAAGCACAGATGTTACTAATCACATTTAACGATGGCTCTATTCAAGCATTGACTGTGTGACAGTTAGATAGCATGTCATCCTTCATTTTATCATTTACACCTGTTCTTTTCCTACTTTGACATAGTGTCTCCCATGAAAAAGAAAGCAAAGCCATTTATTATTAATTTGATTTATAAAGACTGAACAAGAATACACACGCACACACACACACACACACACACACACACACACACACACACACACACACACACACACACACACACACACAAACAAACAACCACCTCACTCGGAACGTGTGTGTAGGAGATGCCACTACCTGTATGTACCTATTCCTCTCATACAGGTTTAAATGAGCTTCCAATGAATTTATTAAACTCAACATTTCAGGGAGGCACACCTTGCTGCACCAGCACACTCTCCAAGCTCTTTGCTTGTTTTAATGATTGTAAATGAAACATTCCTCACATGCCACTGACACTGTGTTTTCCATGGACAGTAGGAATGTTCTGTAAACACCTTAGCAGAGATGGATAGTGAAGTTTGTTTGTGTGTGTGTGTGTGTGTGTGTGTGTGTGTGTGTGTGTGTGTGTGTGTGTGTGTGTGTGTGTGTGTGTGTGTGTGTGTCCTACACAGTAAGAGAGACATACTGTAAGCTGTCCTCCTGAGAAGTCTCAGACTGAGGGTCTTCTTTGTCATAAACATAACTGATATCAGCTCAGCAAACACACACACACACACATATACACTCTCTCTCACACACACACACACACACACATGCACACATACACTCTCTCACACACACACACACACACACACACATGACTGGGAAGACTCATATGAGTTGAGTCAGTTGTCTAATCTTGCAGCCTGGTACCAACAGGACTGTGTTTACTCTGCATGCCGTCAGCTTGGCCCGCTGGAACAACATGAAATGAAAACATACTGAGTGCTTATTAATCCATACACACACACACACACACACACACACACACACACACACACACACACACACACACACACACACACACACACACACCACACACATCATGTGAAAGGAGACTTACAGTAAAAGTTGCAGTTTTGAAAGTGAACTTTGTGAATTTTTTCAATCTATAAAGGTTTAGATTGTCCACATCACGAATTAACTCTGGAGCTACGATAGTTTTTGTTGTATTTGTACAGGTTTCAAGATTTCTGCTTCCAACACAATAAAATAGTGGTACTGTAAATCAAATGCTGTGCCCACATTTTCCTAAACAGTTTACATTGGAATAACTAATAAAACATATTATTCGAAAAAAAATGAAGACATTGTTTCTGGGAAGATATGCTACTCCAGATTGTTTTATTTAATTAAGCTTTGTACTGATGTGGCGACATACATTCATTTCAGAGGATGATATCCCAAAACTAAAGTCCAGTTATTTTGGGAAATAATTTGGTAAATAGAGCTTTCAAAGGCTTTTTACTTTATTGCACTTTTCCCACGCTGCATCTCTGGTTGCATGATGTGTTTTTGTCTTGGAATTTTCTGTTGATGTGATGTTCCCGATTGTTCATCCATGGCAACTATCACTGTAATGGAAACTAGACTAGTATCTTCTTATGTCTTTTGTTTGTTGTTGAGACCACATGGGATTCTTAGGGAACAACATACTGCGTGTTGAAGTCAGAAAAGTAGGACTGACAACTTTCACTAAATGGATATAAAGGCCAAAGCATGTGTTAGTCAGCAATAGAGAAGCAAAGCAGACACCTATAAAGCTTGTGCTCAGCCTCCATTCCAACAGTACTTCAGCAGAAATAGCTCAACGTGTGCTCTGCTGGCTGTGTGCCCCTGCTGTACTGTAAAATAAGAGCTGTGTAATGAGCAGGGTACCAGGCACCACAGCTACCCCATCCAGACTGCTGCAAGCCTGCAGGTGGTGTGATAGAGGGGCTGTGGTGTGAGGGGGTGAGCACTATAAATCCACTGTATGTGTGTGTGTGTGTGTGTGTGTGTGTGTGTGTGTGTGTGTGTGTGTGTGTGTGTGTGTGTGTGTGTGTGTGTGTGTGTGTGTGTGTGTGTGTGTGTGTGTGTGTGTGTGTGTGTGTGTGTGTAATCACATGACAGGTCTGAATAATGATGGTGGAGTCTGCTGTGTTTAATGAAAGATGGCTGTTATGGGAGAATTGAGATTTCTTGGTGTCTGTCTGAGGCACATTCTTCCACCTTAGCTGCAACTCTCTGTGCGTGTGTGTGTGTGTGTGTGTGTGTGTGTGTGTGTGTGTGTGTGTGTGTGTGTGTGTGTGTGTGTGTGTGTGTGTGTGTGTGTGTGCGTGTGTGCGTGTGTGTGTGTGTGTGTGTGTGTGAGTTTGCGTGATGACTCTTTCATCAGAGTGCTTCTATGGAGGACAATTAAAGGCAGCTCAGCTATGCATATAGCTTCACACACTCAACCCTGCAAGTTAATTACATCTGAAGATACAAAGGTCGAAGGTAAAAGTGTGTTCTGACTAAACACAAAGCCAATTTTAGAAGGGAAGCATAAGTTTTTGCAAATAGACACAGATGTGCCGGGTAGTGTGAGATGAGGCAAATACGCAAATGATCAACATTTGAACCTGAATGAAGACGTGTAAATAAGAAAAGGGTAATAGGAGAAACAGCAGGAGCTCCTGGTAAGTTTCAGTCTGAATGGTCACTGACACTCATGCACACGCACACTCAACATATACATGTCATGTGTATGTATGTCGCTACTGTAGCTGGCTGCAGCTAACATCTGCACAGTTCATTGGCTGTTTGGGGGCGAAAAGCTGCTTTGCATTAACTATAAACACATTTCTCTGGAAATTCTACGTGCAGTGTACATTTCACAGAATTCCAGCTTCGCTTTTTGGCATTTTGCCCTTTTTTCTGATAATAGATTGCATTGGTGGCTAATAAACGAGGGGAAAGAGTTGTGAGGCTGACCCCTGCAACAAAGCTCCTGCAGCTGAACTGTGGGTGAAGCGTTTGTATTGTACTGTACATCTCAACCACTACGCTGCCAGCTAGTGATAATCCATCATGGAGCAAGGCGTGTCATTTGGAGGGACATGCTTTGGACATGTAGACCTGACAATGGAGCTACACACTAGAAGGTCAGGTGGTCTCCTGGGAACCATGAAACTCTATACTACAGTTCATGGCAAATCAGGTTTTGCAAATGCAAAGATATCTCACTCTGGACTCTGGACAAGTGTTGACCGACAGCTATGGTGTACGTTTTAGCCAGCGGTGTCGTCATAAATGGGGTAAAGCCAAACTATAAAAAGATTAAAAAAAAAATGTATAAGTCATTTAATTTAAAGGAACTCTTAAGTCCCATGTGGTAGACCACTCCTTTTACTATTACGTTAAAGCAGAAATACATTAGAAACCAGTTAAGAATAACCACTGTTGAATCAACTTCCTCTGTTCACACAGAGTTAAAAACATTCCGGATAGTATGCACTGTACTTTATGTCATCGTGACCTGCGTGGCTGCATGCTGCTGTGTCTGTGTCTTCTCACAAATACCTTTCTGAGCCAACTGGCATTCATCATATTTAACAGATGAATGTGAGTTGTGTGTGTGTGTGTGTGTGTGGAATGTGAGTTGTGTGTGTGTGTGTGTGTGTGTGTGTGTGTGTGTGTGTGTGTGTGTGTGTGTGTGTGTCTGATGGCGACGTGTATGTGCACAAAGAAGTGGCAGTGAGAAGGAATGTCTGTGCTTTTTTAGGGGGTAGCTCCATTGGGAAGAAGTAAATGTGACTATACTGTATGTGTGTAAATGAGATATCAGATATTTGCTGACTGTACTTACATGATTGCAGGTGCGATGAAGTGGTGTGGCCCATAGACTGTTGGGTTTTTTCTACGTGAGCTCATAAGCACTGAAAAGGGTTTTCCAACAGGGTGATAACAGTTACCGTGCTCAGCTCTAACTGTGTGGACCCAGTCTCAGAGGAAAATCCGCAGAGTTGAGTTTGAGAGGAAGAGCAGATACGCCCGTTCCCAATGTTCAACCTAAACTCTGAACCACACATCCTCCACCGCCAACGTGTTAATTACAGTTCGATGAATCTGATCGTTGTTTGCTCACTCTTAGCAAGCAATTTTCTAGTCTATGGATTAAGGTGGAGTCAGAGATTCTGGAGATACTTGTAGTCAAAAACCCTTTTTTGTCAAAATCTGTGAAATCTGTGGTCTGCTACCTGTCCGTACTGTGTGTGCACTGAAGAAAAACTCCAGTGTTAACACACAGCCTAGGCGCTGTAAACGGGCATGTTGCTAGCTACGGTGGGCCCCCTTTGTTTACATGTCCTTTGTTTACATACCATTTTAAGAGCCCATGAGAGCCCAAAATACCAAAAAAAGATGAATGAATGAATGAACATAGGCCAAAGAAGCAGACATTTTGATTAATCTGGTGTCTAGGCCTACTCCTTGTCCTTGGCAAATGGCGACGCCGACAAAGAGCACCTTATGACCGCTCCGCCGTACACTGCACATTCCCACTGCAGTAGCAGCACAGGATGCAAACTCCCATCCTCCTGGTTTGGTTTACGCAGACTGAAATATAACACATTTCATAGACAAGAGCTTTCTGTTTCTCTGTGTGTTATCATAGAAGATATGAGGCAAAGCTGGAGGCTGCGTCACACACAGCATGTTTTGTTCTGCTCTTTGTGAGGGAGTGAAATACTCCAAGCTCTTTGTGTCTTAATATACTGTGTGTGGGTCTGTGGTAGCTAGTAATAACATTAATAATCTAATTGGTAAAAAAAAAATCTAATCAATTGGAAATATATTTTGTTGTTTTCTTAATTTCCATTATGATTTAATGTTCTAGTAGTTTAGTAGTTTCAGGGTTTTAGGGTGTCTCTGTTTTATACAATTCTAAACTGAGTATCCTTGAGTTGTAGACAGCTGGTCAGAAAAGTAAGACATTTGAAGATGTCACCAAACTTCAGTTGATTAATTGATTTAATTTAGAAAAATCAGTAGTGATAAAAATCTTGTACCAATTAGTAAAAAAGTATTCCGCCACGCAAACAGTTCTGTGAGGTTGTATTAGTATGCTAACATGCTAGCAATGACAATGCTAAAGTTCTTATGTTTAACATGTTAATTGTTTACTATGTTCACCAAATTAGGATAGTGTGTAAGCATGCTTTATTAGCGCATTAACACCAAACATCAAATACAGTTGAAGCTTATGAATGTCGTTGGTTTTGAGGGTTCACAAACATGATGATTCATCCTCAGGGGAACATGGTAACATGGCTATCCATCACTCAGGAACAAAGTGGCTGTGTACTGACTGACATGCTAACCCTGGAAGCACATCGCTAAGCAGGCGGAAACTATAACTTTAACAAAATACTGCATAGCACCACAGTAAATTACTGTAGAGATGATGTCTGCAATCATCCTTAAAGTTACATGCTTTTATAAAGTCACCCCGACACGTGTCTCTGGGTTCAGTTTGAATGTGAAAGCCTCCCCTTGTGCATGTGCCAGCTGATTTTGTGTCTGGGCTTATTGGGCCAAAAAGTCAAAGTCTGGCCTCTTGGGCCAAGTATTTTACACAAGACATACACACACACACACACACACACACACACACACACACACACACACACACACACACACACACACAACCCCAGGCTTCAGCTGGATGTATGGAGCTCTGACAAAAGAAAAAAAGAAAATAATTCAACAGTCTACAAATGATTGGTCTGTGTTTTGCATTACGGGCTGCATGTGACTTGGGGAACACGATTGAGTAACGATTCCTTCACGACCCTACCTGCAGTCGAACAGCAGTCCATGCGCTATATATCTGCCAGGGTTTGCAACACTGTATGGATTTATGACATCGAATCACGTTCTTGCATCTCGTTATCTGATGTCTCGTCCGCTCTACATTCATATGTGGCAGCCGTCCACGTGGGAAACGTCTTAACCTTGGAGACATTTGGTGTTTCGTAAAAAAAGGATTTAGAGGCACACAGGGCTTTTCCTATTCTGATAGTTTGGAGTCGAATAGTTGTCTACTATTGGAGCGAGTATGGCTGCGCTGGTTTTTTTCACTTCCGGGTTAATGACCTGTTTATTATGTCGTAAAAACCTGAAAATATGTGTCACCATCATCATCCCTCTCCTCTCTCTTCTGTGTCGACAGCCACACAGCAGGCTATGACAGTGACCCCAGCACTCCCATGGTGTACAGCTGCAGCGCGCAGTACCGCATACACACTCATGGAGTCTTCAGGGGCCTACAGGTAAGACTCACACTGATACAACATTGTCTCTGCCTGTTGATTTTTGTTTTGCTGTCAAGACACACACTTAAATATCAATCAATCCGTTCTTGGCAGTAGACAGTACAATACAAAACATGACAATACATTACAAGACAACAATGTCTTTTAGGACAGGAAAAGCCCTGCACAAGCCCTGAATAGAGTATAGCATGTGCCTTTATATAACATAAATTATGCATAATAAAAAGGCTTGCACTAGTTAAGAAAAGAAAATTACCCACAGTTAAAACATTTTTTTTTTGAAAAACCTTATTGAAAATTAAAGTCAGCTAAGGAAACAACAAAGCATCAGTGACTCAAAAAAACTTTTTTTTTAATATATTTTTTTGAATGAGTTGACTCGAGGAGATGAGCGGAGTTGAGCCTGATGCAAGGACCAGACTATGTGTGGAGGACATACTGAGATGTAGCAGAGCAGAGATTTACAAACACACCAATGCCTACACATGCACATCAACAATTTTTTTAAAGGCAGCTCTTAAGGCCAAGACAAATTATTTTCCACAAATCCATTAGCCGGGGAGAAACACACACACACACACGCGCACACACACGAACACACACACACACACACACACACACACACACTCACACAGAAGGTTACACTGGGTAAAGATACAGTTTCCATACGAGGGTCAGCACGTTAATAAATCATTAGATTTTAATTATTGTCTGTCAGCGGCTCTAAAGGACATGGGAGCAGAGATTCTCCAGACCTGCTCTCCTTCCACAGCGGGGACTTTTTGGAGATCTTTCTTTTCTTTCGTTTGGGGGCCTGTTTCATCATTCACCACTCTCCTTTTTTTTTTTTTTACTTTGTTCCGTCGTTTTTCTTTCCATAGAAATGGATTGCACAAAACACACATAAGAGAGAGAGAGAGGTCTGGCTCAGTGCAAGTGAATAAACAAACTCTCACTCTACTACGCCTTTTCAAAGTGTAATTTAAGAGCTGCTAAAATGTGAGATAACAGATTGAGTAGCAATGTGACGCTTCACTCTGTCATTTGTATTAAAGGGGTTTGCGCTAATTCTCCGTCACCGCCAAAGGAAATACAGTTGACAGTCGTGGAATTTCATTCGTCATTGATGTTAGTTCATGAGCAGCAAAAATGATTACGTGGCGTGTTCAAAGCTGAATCTTATGATCAAGAATCACTTCAGAAATGTGTAAATCACAGCTATTTTCATTTGATCTATAAGCATTTTAGTTGATACCTTAAATAAACAATCTTTTAAAACGTCTAGCAGCCAGACATGACCCAAAATGTTCAATAACAAATAAATGAAGGATGAATTATAAAACTGATAATTTGATTAATAAGTTGGGTGTGAAATATATACAGTGGAGGAAATAAGTATTTGATCCCCCACTGATTTTGTAAGTTTGCCCACTTACAATGAAATGAGTGTTCTATAACTTTAATGGTAGGTTTATTTTAACAGTGATAGACAGAATATCAAAAAGAAAATCCAGAAAATCATATAAAAAAAAATATATAAATTATTTTGCATTTTATTGAGGGAAATAAGTATTTGATCCCCTACCAACAATAAAGGATGCTGGCCTCCACAGAACAGTCCTTTCACTTTAAGAAAGTTCTCCTGATCTCAACTCGTTACCTGTATAAAAGACACCTGTCGTTAACTCTATAAAAGACACCTGTCCACAGAATAAATCAGACTACAACCTCTCAATCATGGGCAAGACCAAAGAGCTGTCTAAGGACATCAGGGACACGATTGTAGACCTGCACAAGGCCGGAATGGGCTACAAGACCATTGGCGAGAAGCTGGGTGAGAAGGAGACAACTGTTGGTGCGATTATTAGAAAATAGAAGAAGCACAAAATGACAATCAATCTCCCTCGGTCTGGGGCTCCATGCAAGATCTCACCTCGTGGGGTCTCAATGATCATGAGAAAGGTGAGGGATCAGCACAGAACTACAAGTCAGGAGCTTGTTAATGATCTCAAGACAGCTGGGACCACAGTCACCAAGAAAACCATTGGTAACACACTATGCCGTAATGGATTAAGATCCTGCAGCGCCCAAAAGGTCCCCCTGCTCAAGAAGGGACATGTCCAGGCCCGTCTGAAGTTTGCCAATGAACCTGAACGACTCAGAGAATGATTGGGAGAAGGTGATGTGGTCAGATGAAACAAAGATTGAGCTATTTGGTATTAATTCAACACGCTGTGTTTGGAGGAAGAGGAATGCTGAGTATAACCCCAAGAACACCATCCCCACCGTCAAGCATGGAGGTTGAAGCATTATGCTTTGGGGGTGTTTCTCTTCTAAGGGGACAGGTCGACTTCACCACATCGAGGGAAAGATGAATGGGGCCATGTACCGTGAAATCCTGGCTGACAACCTCCTTCCCTCAGTCACTAAACATGGGTCGTGGATGGGTCTTCCAGCATGACAATGACCCAAAACATACAGCAAAGGCAACAAAGTGGCTCAAGAAGAAGCACATTAAGGTCATGGAGTGGCCTAGCCATTCTCCAGACCTAAATCCCATCGGAAATCTGTGGAGGGAACTGAAGCTTCGAGTTGCCAAGCGACAGCCTCAAAACCTCAAAGATTTGGAGAGGATCTGCAAAGAGGAGTGGTCCAAAATTCCTCCTGAGATGTGTGCAAACCTGGTCATCAACTACAAGAAACATCTGACCTCTGTACTTGCCAACAAGGGTTTCTCCACTAAGTACCAAGCAATGTTTTGATAGGGGATCAAATACTTATTTCCCTCAATGAAATGGAAAAAAATTAATATATTTTATTTAGCGTGATTTTCTGGATTTTCTTTTTGATATTCTGTCTTGCACTGTTAAAATAAACCTACCATTAAAATTATAGACTGCTCATTTCATTGTAGGTGGGCAAACTTACAAAATCAGTGGGGGATCAAATACTTATTTCCTCCACTGTATATGAACCCACAATTTGTAAAATAATTAAAAAAAACATTGAAACTCAACAACTTATTAGGAAAATATCATATTTCATCATTGTTATTTTGTTGGAATAACATCTCAGGAATGCATTTGTGTTTTTATGATTTCTTAAATTATTAAGCATTTATTGGTTAGCTTAAAATAATTATTCCTTCTCAATTCAAATCATGCATGTAATGATTAAAGATTCCCTGTGTAGTTAACATGTCATTCAACGAGGCCTAACAAACCAACCTCTCCAACATTTGGAATAAAACTTGGCGTTGTTTACATCCAGGTATAGCAGTGTTCTTCTGCATTACTTTTTGTCTCTGGTGGATTGAATCCGCAGACCAATGTGAGACCAGAGTGTGTCCCCCACTCATAAAAAACTTCTCCATAGAGGTCAAAACCTCCACAGGCTACTTAAATGGTCTTATTTGTAATGAGGTGGATTAACACTGTGTTGGATTTTTTTACTTTTACTTTACTTTATTAATTCATAATACATTTCTAGCCTTGAGCCTTTAGGCATCAGTGTATACAGTAGAGTTGGGATCAGGTTATAATCATGCAACTTCACTTAAGATTTTCATATCGTACTGTTTCAGTATAATGTTAAGTTTAAAGGATGAACATGTCAGTTAATTGACTGTAACGCTCCTAGGAATAGCTGCTAACTGGAGCTAATTGCTAAAGGGCTGACCTCTGATTCTCTCCGGTCATTATCCTACACACTGAGGAAATGAAGAGCAGATGGCTGCAAGACGGCTAAGAAAAGAAGGGTTTTGAGGGAGAAAAGAATCAGAGGAGGAATGGGTTCCTTTTTTTTTAAGGTTGAGCAGTAAACAGTTGTAGAAGAGGAGGTGTAAAGAAAGCGCTGAAATATGGTGTTAATTAATTTTTTTTTATTCTAGTTTTTATTTGTGTTTTCGCTGCACATAACAGAGCAAATACAGTGATACAACACAGGAGAGGGCAGCCATCTTCAACTGCAGAGTACAAGCATGGACGAAAAAATATAAAATTTAAAATAAAAGAGAGAGACGAGGGGGGTGTAGGTTTACAACCACTAATCAACACCCCTTACTGTGGGTTCAGTTAAAGTTGCAAAATAAAGTAAGGGTAGGTTGCAATGCTGGTGTCATGAGAGGGTCATGGAGAATAAGTAATACAATAAAGTAAAAACAGTAGATGTAGGCCTACTATGCAAAAAGCACTAGTCTGTGGATCTTTTTCTATGGGCATGTGTTATTACGTGTTATTGTTCTCCAGCAGAGCTGTAATGGGGCGCTGTGGAAGGGGGTGTCTGTCTAACCGGCGTGACTAACTGCTCCCTTCGGGCTGCAGTCAGCTTGGGGTCATTTTACTGCTAATTCCCATCTAATGAATATATGAGCATTTTATTCAAATGACCCCCGTGAGCCAGGCACATCACGTGCTCTTATTTACACACAGGACAGAATTAATCGTCTGTTTTCTCTAAATTACATTTTACTGCTTCAATTACTGATGTCCAGAGAGAGTTTTTTTTTAGCTAATTCTGCCATGAGTGGTTTGAATTTAAATTAAACTGTTTGATTTGTGTGTGTGTGTGTGTGTGTGTGTGTGTGTGTGTGTGCGTGTGTGTGTGTGTGCGTGTGTGTGTGTGTGTATGTGTACGTGCAGGATGTGCGGCGGGTGCCCAGCATCGCTCCAGCCATAGTGCGGTCAGAGAGCAGTGAGAAGCGTCCGTTCATGTGTGCCTACCCAGGATGCAACAAACGCTACTTCAAGCTTTCTCATCTGCAGATGCACAGTCGCAAACACACAGGTGAAAAAAGAAATGAAAGTGTGCACTAAATATGTGAAATTATAGCATTGTAAGTGCCACAGTTTCCTAGAAGCACATATGGTGACTGTCACCAACGTGTTCCCTCTTAAAAGTGTTCTCTGTGTCTTTATGAAAGCAAACCTTTTAAATGATGTTTCCATTGGCCCCAATTTTTCTTATCTGCTGTTGCCAGAAAGGACTTCCTGTTTTTGTAAAATAAAGAGTGCATTTGGATTCCCAGTTAAATCTGATGCAAGAGAGTTAGTGTTGAACAAACCAATGCATGTCTCAAAAAAGAGTAAAAATGTCGATACATTCTTCTATCGATTGACTAATCAAACAAATTAAAAGAAGAAAGAAATTAAATAATTACATATTAAAGGTAAAATAACTTTCCGTGTCCTTGATATTACCATGTTCCAGGGGAGAAACCGTACCAGTGTGAGTACACAGACTGTGGCCGGCGGTTCTCTCGCTCTGACCAGCTCAAACGACACCAGAGGAGGCACACAGGTTTGATTCCCTTTTGCTCAGTCTGTCCCTCTGGCTCTACATTTTCAAATGTTTCCTTTCACATCTTTGAATCTGCTCTCTCTCTCTCTCTCTCTCTCTCTCTCTGTGTTTGCTCTCTTCTGCTGATTGCATGACAGCCATTGTGTGGACAATGCAGTCTTTTTAAGTGTGCAGTTAGCATTTAATGCACTACACTGACCTTGCCCCCAGATACAGTTTCTAAAGGCTGGCCAAACTTTTGGAATGGCTTTACATGCAAGCCTCTGCTCTACTGTATTTTTCTATCTCCCTCTCTGCGTGTGTGATGTTGAACATGTGTTTTGTGTGTGTGTGTGTGTGTGTGTGTGTGTGTGTCGGTGTCTGTGTGTGAACTTGGGCTTTTTCGTGTGCTGTGTGCTGTGTGTGTGTTTGTGTGTGTGCATGCATACTGTACATGTGTTTAGGAGTTAAACCCTTCCAATGCGAGACGTGTCAGAGAAAGTTCTCTCGGTCTGACCACCTTAAGACACACACCCGGACTCATACAGGTAAAAGTGCGTAACATTTAATTTTTCCATTTCTTCTTCATCCATTTGATGTTTTACATAGATACATTTGCAAAAGACAATTCAAATATTTTCAAAGCTAAACTGCGTAACATTTTCATTAAAAAATTAGCATTGGTAACATTCAAGCCATCACCAAACAAATGTTTCTCCATCCATCCATCCCTTTCTTTTCTTTCAGGCGAGAAGCCGTTTAACTGCCGGTGGCCCAACTGTCAGAAGAAGTTTGCCCGGAGCGATGAGCTGGTGCGACACCACAACATGCACCAGAGGAACCTGAGCAAGCTGCAGCTGGCCATCTGAAAGTCTTCATGCTCTGTCCGACCTGTATCACATTCTAACATGTAAACATCTGGCTTCCATCTGCTTATGTTCTCTGTCTCTGGCTAATCCAAACCTGGTGAGGCCCCCCCCCCCCCCCCCCCCCCCTGCGCCCATGAAACCAGCTTCTGTTAAGGGCCACAGTAGAATCCTAATGGGTCGCTTTAAAATGCTTAATAGTAGATGTGTATCATTTTGATTTTCCTACAAACTAGATTGGACTGTCAACAGGCCGGATCGTTCAGATGTCTGTGGGTTAATCACAGGCTGTCTTAGAAACTGTTCTGTGGCTTTCAGGGTGTGGAATTTCAAGAACAAGGCTGGCAATATTCTGTATTTTTGTCATTTCCAAAGTCCTAACCGTTCAGTTGATACAGCAGGGGTTCCAATGCAGCAAAAAATATACTGTATATATAACAAAATAAAAGCAGGGTCGTTTGGCTGGCTCAACTTCTACCACATTACAATCCAATATCATTGGCCTCGTGCCCATATATTACTGGTGGACTACTTTGTGTTTCTACTCTTTACATTGCGTTTTTAAGATGAGTTGTAATATTATAAGCCACATGTGCCATTTCAGGCAGATGTGAACAACAAGATGTAAACAAACCCAGTTAGATTGGCAGTACATACACTTTACAGAAGGTTCCCAACCCAAGAACCATTGTTGCTACCTTTGCTTGCAGGACATTCCCAAACAAATTCCATCATATAACTATAATGTAATATTTCATTCGTTCATCCCCAGTGAGGTCAGCGGTTGCGGCCAGCGACACACGGCCCCCTGCAGCCTAGCGCCTTTTTAGGCTGTTGTAAATATCTCTAATGTTGAACTGCTTTTGGGGAAGTTTATTTATTAGGATTTTTTTTATTGGACAAAAATTGCTTTCACGGAACAATTTTAAAGGAGCATGGAGCCATTCGGTCTTTGTCCCTTCTTATAGTTCAAAAAGATAACGCTGGGTTTGATTCAAATTCAAATAAGTGATACAATTTGCATCTAACACCGTGCACAGTGTTTGCAATGTAAGCTTTTAGGTGTCTGGTCAGCATAAAATATACATTGCGAACAAAAATATGCCCTTATGGTTGTATTTAAAAAGATATATAAAAGATTTTTTTTTAGTAATGTGAGTAATTTTTTTTTTTTTTGCAGTGCTCAGCGTGTTCTGAGTCTCTTGTCTTTGTGGTGTGTAAATATTGCTGGACTCTGGCAGCGTCTTAGACACTGCGAGCTAAAGTATGTCTGCTGGGTCACACTGTGGCTCTGTGTCCGGGGACAGTAATGGTCAAGATGTAAATAATACTTCTTCGCCATGGGAATACCAAACTCTTTCCATGGGGCGGAAAAAACATTATGTAACTTAACATGATACATTTGAGACTTTTCTTTGGATGGATCCCGGGAAATGTTCGTACTTTAATTTTTTTTTCTGTCTTTCAAACACATGATTGTCTGAGTCATAAAACAGCAACGTCAGTGAAGAGTTTGTACTCAAAAAGTGTGAGATAATTGAAAATATTGTTTTGTTTTCTCTCTCTGTGTAAACGTATTGTGACTGCTTTGATACAGTACAACGTTGTCTCCTTGGTCTTTATTTATTCATTGAAAAGATTCCTTGCTATATTTTTTTATCATTGTGTCAGAATGTATTTGTTAGGAATATTGAAGAAGCTTCATAAAGCCCTCCAAGACGGTAACATCACCTTTTTCCACACACAAAGTAATATCCATGAAATACTGCTGGTCTCATTACGTATAATTACCCCTAAAAAAACGAACACTATTTTAAACAACAACAACAAAACTTGAAATGAAATATGTCTATACATCAGCTGACCTTTACCAAGGTTTCTTTCCAGACAGTAAATATCCTGCCATTTTTGTGACTAAAACCACATTAATAACCCAATTCAATTATAATTAGTCTGGCAAAAGGAGATTTAAGAAGCTCTACTGATACAAGCAGTTGCACAATCAGCACACACACACACACACACAGTACCATCCCCTTCCCTCTCTTTATCTCTCACCAGATTCCTCATCGCATTCCTTGGCTCTCCTCTCAGTGAAAAAAGAGGCAGTAAAAGCAGATAAAAATGAATGTTTTCTTTCAGCTTCCTCTCACTTCTCTTCCTCTTTCTCTTTTGTAACCTTCCAGTCTTTTTTTTCTTTTGGGGGCGAGGGGGGGTCCAATATATTTCATTGTATCACCCTCACTAGCTTCGGCTTTGCAATAACTTACAGCAATACATTTTTTCGTGAGGAAATTTCTCCAGTAAAAATGACAGTCAACAACGCTCACATGTATGAAAAGAATAACTCATAGCTTTGGAGTGTTCTCGACCCAACAACAGCCACCGCCATAGTGTTTACGGAGAGGAGAGAGAGAGAGAGAAAGCGGAGAGACAAATGGAGGCAGAGATGGATAAAGACAGATACGGCAATGTTTCTTTAGTGAACTTTTATCATAAGTTTAGCCAAAGTGTTAGTGTAAATCAGACAACGTGTCCGATTCCCTCGGTGGAAATCCCCTGAAAATCCCCAGGGCTCGTTGTGCTATATCTCAGCTGTCGTACGACAAGGCCTATATCTCTCATCTCTGGTGTGTGTGTGTGTTTTGGTGTTTCATCTTTGTCCCAGCCCCTCATGCCGCTAAAGGCCTTTGAAGAGAGATAGCTGGTCAGTGTAAATGTAGTTTGGTCCACTCTCAGTAGTCACATTAGACCCTGTATCTAAATGTTCTACTTAGAGCCGATATGGCCAACAAGGATTAGGGCCCCTTGCAAAGTACTGCAAAAAAAAAATCAAATACAAGAACAGTACATCAACCCCAATCTGAACACTTCTGTAGACATTCTAACCCGCAAGCAACTTTCTCATTCCTGGTCTCAGTTGAAGCGTAGCCAACAAGGCCTTTTAGTATTCCTATAATACATACGGGCCAGAGGGTGAAACATATCCCCAAATATTTAAATATTCTAACAAAAAAAAGGTATGTAGGCCTACAGTATAGGGTTCAACATAGGTAGGCTACAATCAAAAGGTTTAGTTGAAAAAGGGCTGATTTTCAAGTCCTTATCAACCAACCATCACTAAAATTAGTTTTTCTAGCTAAGTTACCTGAAAGATTTGGTCTCCCCGACCCCACCCCAAATGTTGACTCTGCCTTGCTTTGGGCCAGAGCTTTCTAAGTGCCATGTTTGCAAAAAAATATATACTTTAAAGCGGATTTAAAATATTTTTGTTTTAAATAATTTATAATGACAATGTATCAAATGATAACGTGGAAGGGCTCGCTTATAGTGTGGAACCTACAGAGAAATATCTCGTGAATCTGCAACTTTTTGCTAACAAATTTGCCATGTCAATTTATGAGTGATTGTCAGTGTTCCAAACTTGTTTCTGCTGCCTCCATGTGGCAGAAAATCAGTTGTTGCATGATTGGGGAAAGAATTGTGAGGTGAAAAAAAAACTATTAGGCCTACTAGCAATTATTGACACAACTGGGTGAATTAATTGTCCTAACATTATAGCTAAGAAAAACAGTTACAATGCTATAAGCCTTTTACCATCAAGCATTTACGCTTTTGTCATCTTGGCTTCCTGATGAGTTGCTTGCTCGTATGGTGACAACTCTAAAGGTTGGACCTTGTTAGCCTCTTCATACTTCACGAAATAGTTTGGTTCCACCACTTTCAGATTGAAAGAATTATAAGTCAGTATTTGTGTCCCTGAAATGTAATGTTTGATTTAAATGTTTATTAAGATTCACAGTTCTTAATTGATGTGACACATTATGAAAGCTCAGAGCCATTAGAAGGCTTGTCCACAGCAGACTTTCAAATTCAAGGTCGAAGTTCTCTTATGCCGTCAATGGCAATATAATTCCTAGATCTCTGGATGTCACCTAGAGACACGTCATCCTATAGTCATGTCAATACAAATACTAACATTTCAACTGCCTCAGTCATGTTGGTATAAGCATGCTGGCCCACTGTAAGGACTTATTGCACAGTTAAATAGAAGAGGGCCATCTTAAATCATTTGTATATGGCAGGCCATAATGCCGGCTGTAAGAATGGCCTATAAATATCTTTCTTATATTCCTGTATACAGTAGCAGACAGGTGCTAGTGGTATTGAGCTTGAATTTATCCTACAGAGAAGAGGGCTGTTCAGGCAATGTTAGAGGATACACCTGGTGGGTGGACCACTGTTGTGTAGGGCCTGTTACTATGAATTAATTCTTTATTCTTGTATGTGTGTATTATTGTGTCAGGCACACAGCTTTGCCAATACCACTCAATCCCTAAAAGACACAACAATTCCATACAAACAGAATGCAGAATACTGCATATAGCCTACTTTTATGCAAAGTCATAAAATGTTACAAATAATCCACCAAAACATACACACATTGACAACACATGTACTGTATATTACTAGAGAAAGCATCCATCTTGCCTTCAGCCAATTGCTGGAAGTGATGAAGTTGGATGAAATAAGGTTTTGCCCCCTAGTGGGTTAAACCAGCCATGCAGCCGATATTGCATGTGTCTTCGCCGTTGCCCCTGGTTTCCACTAAATCAAAAACTTTGAATACAAATAAAAATCCTCTTTAGTATTGAGCAGAATTGGACAAATGTAGAGAGACCCTGTAAAAAAAAAGAGACAGATTAGCAGCAGCATTGTGAAAGACAACAGCAACGAAGTGAGACTGAGAGAGAGAGAGAGAGAGAGAGAGAGAGAGGGGGAAAGAAAATGGGGGAAAGAGTAAAAGACAGAACCAAAAAAATCTGCGACCATGTTGTTCTGTGATCCTTGGACGCAGAGTCGAGGAGATGATACAGTGGATGTTTAGGTCCTGGTACGGCTCAGCACAACTCATTATTCCCCTGATGCCGAGTACACTATGGTACACACACTCACACTGTGCTGGAATTACTCAGCGCAGTTTGTTTCTCAAGAGGCTACATTCCTTCGCTTAGGCCTGGGCCTACTGTCAAAAACTCAAGTTGCTTGAAGAGGATAAGAACTGTGACATGAATACACATTATAAAGAGCAGAGCAAGTGCTGAGTAAACAGAAATGTAGCAAGCATGCATTTGTCAGTTTTCTAGTACATGTCCTATTTTTTTTCTCTGAACAGAGATTTTAACGTCCTTATTTCCAAATCGCTGACTTATTAATTAACTTTAAAATTGCAATTAATACATAAAACCTAATGTAAATGTTAAGTGATATTCACCCACAATGCAGCATGTGGATTGTATGGGCGCGCACAGAGTACTACCATGTGTCTCATCCTACAGTTGGTAGGGTTGCACCTATGAGGGAGGAGATGTCACACTGTTATCATTCTCATTGGTTCATGTTTTGAGGTTTGGTGACCTCTCTTCATTCTTGTTAAAAGAAAGGGAGGTCAGGCACTTTAAAGACTTTTTATAATCCTCATTCTTCTCACTTGTGATTTGTTTATTTGGCGTGAGAGAGCAGTCGAGGCCAGAAGTGAATGATGCTGTATTTTACATTTTGTGCCCCCCTCCCTCCACCTTTCTCTCTCTCTCTCTCTCTCTCTCTCTCTCTCTCTCTCTCTCTCTCTCTCTCTCTCTCTCTCTCTCTCTCTCTCTCTCTCTCTCTCTCTCTCTCTCTCTCTCTCTCTCTCTCTCTGTCATTGGTTAATTTGAAAAACATATGCAAGACATTTCAGATATCTTGCAGATCAAAAGTGAATATCGTAGCCAGTTGGAATTTTAGATAGTGGTAATCAAATTGCAAGACATCTGCTAGTCCATCAACACACATGTTGTGTGTTATCAGCGCAAGTGTCTAATGAGGACTACGATTCCCATGAGTCAGTCTGGTTGGTTCTTTCTGTAGAGATGATAGGTGTATCTCAATCGAGCGGCCGCAGCCTACGAAGGCTGCATTTGAAGACCGATTGCGTCATAGCGGCGCGCAAAGGCTTGTTCCATTTGGAAGGCTCCTTCATATGCGGCCGAGAAATGCAGCCTTCGTTTCATGGTTTTGAAGGGTCCAACAGATGTGTCCTTTGCGGCCCAACATATCCCGAGATTCATTGCGTTTTTTCAAAGATGGCATAAAATAAAACAAAAAATAACAAAACAGCAACGTGTTGCTCCATCTTCTTAACTTTTATCTTCCTTTCTTATTTTCTTGTACTTTTTTTTTTTTGTCTGGTAGGCAACTTCTTTTTCTTTTTTCCTCCGTCTACAAGGCTGTTTCCGTTGGCAGCAATCAGGGTTGCTAGGCAGCACAGGAGCGGCGAGTCGTCACGCAAGGTAACGGCTTGTTACGCAAACCGGAAATGCTCGTAAACGGAGACCTGCGGAGACCGTCTCGTTTAACACTGCTCGTTCGGCCTTCGAATCGTCCTACACAGGCTATGGCCTTCATAGACCGCGTAGACGGATGCGGCCTCTCGAATGGGATACAGCTGATGTTGTCCTTGAGAGTGTGAGCTCCCATTGAACTTACAGCAGCACACTGGTCTTGTTTTGTGTCAAAGCTACCACCTTTCAGTAAGCAGTGCAGGTTTATCTACTCAAATTGGATGGTTCAATTATTTATGAACTGCGTCAAAAAGTCTCCAGGTTTCATAAAGTTAAAGGCCAGTTGATATTTTCTTTAACACTGTAGTCCAGACAGTACACCCACCATAGAAAGGTTCAGACTGTTACTGTACCGCCACCTTGTGGTCGACCTGTGTCATCATCTTTGAAGGTGAACTACATACAGTACTTCAGTCAAGACGGTTTGAGAACTTCAATTGTTGGATCAGCACCACCACATTTTTCTTTTCTTTGCTGAATTCTGACGTTATTTTATTTTAAATATTCAAGGTATTGATGCTCATATATTTACATTAAAGTCAACCAATTTCCTATGTGTTTTTCTCATAACTGAAAGTCTATATATATTGGACATGAAGTCTGTTGATATATATTTGTGTTGTTTTTATTTTATCTAAAACAAACATTTTACTTGTTGCAGGCATAAACAGGCAGTTTAATATTGAGGTTATCTATTTAACTCCACAATGATTCACAAGCTGCAGAGAAGTTTGAGTTGGAAAAGAATGAGCAAAAATTCAGGGTAGTGTGTGTGTGTCGGGCTCACTCCTATTCTAACCTCTCCCCGTCCCCTTACCCTAACAACCCAGCTGTGATGCCTTAACCTAATCGCCAATTTCAGGAACATTCTATTTGGTGCAATATAAACCTGGGAACATTGAGCCCTGGGGACACTGTAGCTGGATCTCGATGCAGGGGTTGCAGCCCTACGAAGGCTGCATTTGAAGACCGATTGCGTCATAGCGGCGCGCAAAGGCTTGTTCCATTTGCAACTATTTGCAAGGCTCCTTCATATGCGGCCGAGAAATGCAGCCTTCGTTTCACGGTTTTGAAGGCTGCAACAGATGGATCCTTCGCGGCCCAACATATCCCAAGATTCATTGCGTTTTTTCAGAGATGGCATAAAATAAAATAAATAACAAAACAGCAACGTGTTGCTCCATCCTCTTAACTTTTATCTTCCTTTCTTTTTTTCCTTGTACTTTTTTTTCTTTTCGTCTGGTAGGCAACTTTTTTTTCTTTTTTCCTCCGTCTACAAGGCTGTTTCCGTTGGCAGCAATCAGGGTTGCTAGGCAGCACAGGAGCGGCGAGTCGTCACGCAAGGTAACGGCTTGTTACGCAAACCGGAAATGCTCGTAAACGAAGACCTGCGGAGACCGTCTCGTTTAACAACGCTCGTTCGGCCCTGGTTCGGCCTTCGAATCGGCCTTCACAGGCCATAGCCTTCATAGACCGCGTAAATGACGCAAAAGTGCAAACGGAGCTGCAAACAGGTAGGTGACTAGAGACAGAGCAACTGACTGCATGAACTGAAACTACAATCTGGCAGTGTCTGGAAGGTCAGGCCGGGTATATGAAGAGCGGTTGATTGGTGATTGCTGGCAGCTGTGAGGGGCTTCACCTGACTCCCACACACCTGCTCCAACCCTGCAATAAACCAGACAAGCACACGGGCAAAGGGCAAAAAACAAAACAGAGGCAAATGGCCCAGGCAGGATCATGACAGCAAGGGCTTTTTGTAATATTGCAAAGATTTAAGAGCCTTGAATGTGTTAGGGTAACAGGACTGAGTGTAAACCTGGGGACACGACTAAAATGTGTATTTTAACTGAAATATTATGGATTTCTGATGATAACATTTGCATTGAAGCATATATTGAACATAGAATCACACAGCAGTGCAAAAATATTAAGATTTCTGAAGGATTTGTTTCATTATATTTCATTCTAAAGTGTTGTGTTAGAGAGTGTGGACAGGTTAAAAATGCTATTTTTCAGTGTAAACTGTAGTTTTTATCAGTTTTATAAAATACGTATTTTAAATTCACAATCAGGTCAATGTGGAAGAGACATTGCTTAATACATTAATGTATGTTATAATTAATTTTCATGCAAATGTATACCTTTGAAGGCTTGGGGACAGAAATGTCACCCATTTGGCAGAATGGCCCATAAAACGAGCTGCCGGTGACTTCCAGAGCCACTGTTCACTCACACTCCTTTCATCCCAAGGCAAAGTCGAGTTCAACAGTTTATGTGAAACAACAGTTACCGATGGAACTGAGAGCTAATAGGCTAGAGATGTTTTGAGACAGTATAATAATATGATGTATATGCATGTATTTATTTGTCTTCTGTAGGCCTACTTGAATTCATGGTAGCACATTCTTAAAAATACTAAGTTTGCGTAGGCTAATGGTGGCGTTTTCTATTTCTTCTTCTCTCAGGCCTGTGGATGCTTTGTGTAACATTCCAGTGTCTCAGGTGGCTTGTGGGAGCCAGCACTCAGTTGTCCTGACCAAAGGTAGTGGACTGCTATGAATGTACAAGCTGAAAACAAGATTTGTTGGACACAAACCCAAAAAATGCTATAAAATAGTTATATTATAGGCAATAAACTGAAATCAATCAATTGACAAACTACCATCGAGTACCTGTAGCCATCTTCTCTCCCTCAATTACTTATTCACGGCATACAACTTGAACAATCAGTGCGTTGACGTTTCAACAACTACATTTTGCACACACCTCTAGTAAAGGTGGAGTCAGCCATTCTGGAGAATGCTTGTTGTCCCCTCAGGATTCTCTACCTGTCCGTACTGTGTGTACACTGAAAAAATATCCTGTGTTAACACACAGTAAACGTGCATGTTATAGCTTCGGTGGCCCCCTTTGTTTGCATATCTGTTTACAGATCCTAGGCTGTCTATTAAAACCATTTAGTTTTTCAGCCCACGCACAGTATGGACATGGTATAGGATCTGTTAGACAGTTTTTAGACAGAGATGAAATGGGGTGGAGAGGAGAATGACATGTAGAGAACGAGATGGCCTGGAGATTTGAACCCGGGTCCGCTGCGACAAGTACTGAGGGAGGTGGGGCACTCTAGCCACTACCTACACCATGAGCGCCCCCTGAAATCACTGACTGCACCTCTAATTGTGATGGGGATCTACAGTGGGTGGGAAGAACAGTTCGGCCTGGCAGGATCATGCAGGTTGACTCAGAGTCCAATAGTGGCTGAGATGATGGCAAAGTCCATGATAGTAATATTATAATGAGAATACAATATGTGCATATAGTTTTTTTTTCACTTGTTTTTCTCTACAGACGGTCAGGTGTATACGTGGGGCCAAGGCTCCAGAGGCCAGCTGGGTCTGGGGAAGAGGAAGCTCGGGGGCCGATTCACCCCAACACCTTGGCTCTCTGTCAGGGCTCCCTGTGCTCCACATCTCTGCAGGGGGAGAGCAGAGCTTCAACCTCTCTGTCTCTGGAGCTGTGTTCGCCTGGGGAGGGAACGCCTGTGGACAGCTCGGCCTGGCAGACACCACCGGTACAACAAAAAAAACTCATTATAGCTTGCATTTATTTAAATATATATCAATTCTGTAAGATGTAAACCTGTTTTTTTTATTTCTTTTCTACAGACAGACACACACCGACCTCTGTTCATCACCTGAACATTATTGAACACTATTGAACATCTGGTTTACCCTTATGTTGAGTCGGCTCTGCGGCCAAGGGTGGTGAGTAAATTGCATGTTTGTTGTGTAGCCTACGTGTGGACGGCATACACAGTAAATTTTGAAGTGTTAAAATAACACTAAAAGAGTTAAATTTAACACCATTTCCGAGTGTATTTGGTCCCACTCAGAATTGGAGTTAAATTAACTCTCTTCAAAGTGTTACAATTTTAGAGTTAAATTAACTCAAAATAGAGTTAAAAATACACTGTATAGTGTTATTTAAAGCCTTATAGAGTACTTTCTACACCCCGTCTTTTAACTACCGAAATTGACACCAACACTAGGAGGCATTCTACTCCAGCTGTTGTTATATTAACTCAGATAGAGTTAATGGGGTTTGACACTGCATATTTAACACTGGGGAATTTACTGTGTAGCCTTAGGCTAGTGCGGCAGCTAACCTCACCTTGTCCTGCTGTATTCATCCCTGTGGCGTGGCTTACTTTAATTTGTTAATCAGCCACTACAATTAATCAGTCTTCAATTTGTTTTTTAGATAACACAGGAAAAAACAAAGTGAAGAGGTGAATTTGTTCAGTTTGTCCAGCAGAGGGCAGCATGGACATGCCAATAAAGAATGCAAAGGGGAGATTTTTCTTATTTGAGATGGAGATGCATAGTTCATGACAAACTTAAAACTGATTAAAACTGTCCAATCACAGCTTTAGTGGAGAGAGACGTATAGGAACCATGAAGCTTATGATCATTGACACAAGCTGATGGTAGCCCTGATAGACGGCCTTTCACAATAAAGCTGTTTCATGTGGGGAAACGCAAGAGGGACGCATTGACCGACCAAGAGTAATTTGTGTTAAGAATTCACATGTCGTAAATTACAAGCAACCACTCATCTCTATCGCATTAAGTTCCCAAAGTATAACTATCAATACATCCAAGTTACAAATTAATATTAAAAATATGATTTTAAAAGAAAGCACTGATAAAGGACTGTAAGACAGTAAATGGATGTATTTGCAAGAATAATGACACAGAATTTGTGTTTTTTTCTGTCTGTATGTGAATGCTTTTCTCTCAGTATCCCCAAATTGCAGGATGAGGATAAGGCTGTGTGTGTGTGTGTGTGTGTGTGTGTGTGTGTGTGTGTGTGTGTGTGTGTGTGTGTGTGTGTGTGTGTGTCTCCAGCCTGTTTCCATAATGTCACTTTGACTTGGAGGATAGAGTTGATCTCTCCGGGATAATCTACACACCATCATCAGGGTAACATGGAGAAAGGTGAGAGCTTCGTATGTCTAGTGTAAGATCTTACACATTGAATATGTTCTCGCTTTACTCGGCAGATGTCTCAGTGTGGTGAACACAACCAGTGAACCCTACTCATTCAACTGGAGGCGTGAAGACACACAGGTGGCAGTCCATTCCACTGTCTCACCCCATGAGGTACCATCCAGCCTGGGAAGAAAGTGGAAGTAAGGAGGGAAACAAAGTTACATAGTCCTAATCACTAATAAGGCTGTTGGTATCTAATACCATCTGTCTTCCAGTTTCCTTTAGTTACATATGCCATGAAATTCATCTTGTCTTATCCGTCTTCAGTTCAACCATGTCATTCTCAATACCCATCTCATTACTGTTTCTGTTTCCCATCTCCCAAATATCCTAATCCATCACAACACATCCAATCTGATCTCAGTTGTTCCATTATCATCTAATAATATTCACATTTTATCTCATCAATTTCTAGCTCAACGCATCTCTTCCTAATCTTTATTCCTGTCACTCTCAGTGTGTGTGTGTGTGTGTGTGTGTGTGTGTGTGTGTGTGTGCGTGTGTGTGTGTGTGTGTGTGTGTGTGTGTGTGTGTGTGTGTGTGTGTGTGTGTGTGTAAAAAAATATATAATTTCTATCTTATTCTAGCTTTGATTCCTAAATTAAAAAACATTATGGTTTTTCATATACTGGTAAGAATACAGCAAAGACAGGCACCAGATTAATTTGTGTAACATTTTCATCACTAATGTGCACGGTAAAGAGGAGGACAACTTTTCTTCTTTACGTTAGCAAAACCTATCGCTGCGTATTGTGCATTTGCTGATGACTTGACCATTTTATTTGTCTCTGCTTAGTGCTGCTCTATCTGGGTAATGTAATGAACGTTTTATTTACTTGCCAACACTTATTAGTTTGCCTGAGAATGAAAGTGATACATAATGCCCAATGCAACCACTGTCCAGAAAGCTTTATGCGTTAATACTTTTTTTGAAAACCATTTCTTTCAAACATTTATATTGGGTGCTGTGCCAGTCTAAATTGACTGATTTCCTTCATTGTAAATATCCCGTCTAAGCAGGGCCCACAGGTTCTCAATAGGTTTTAAGTCAGGTGAGGATGGGGGTCATGTCATTATTTTTTCATCCTTAAGGCCTTTACTGGCTAGCCATGCAATTGAGTACTTCGATGCATGTGATGGAGCATTGTCCTGCATAAAAATGATGGTCTTCTTGAAAGATGCAGACTTTTTCCTGTACCACTGCTTGAAGAAAGTATCTTCTAGAAACTGGCAGTAGGTTTGGGAGTTGATTTTGAGGCCATCTTCAACCCGAAAAGGTCCAACTAGCTCATCTTTAAAGGCAACTATATATGAGTATCTTTAAAGATGAGCTAGTTGGACCTTTTCAGGTTGAAGATGGCCTCAAAATCAACTCCCAAACCTACTGCCAGTTTCTAGAAGATACTTTCTTGCGCTGGCAAAACAAATCCATTATTCATACACAGCCTAGACCTTGTAAACTGGTATATAAAAAGGGTATGTAAACAAAAGTGGGACAACTATAGCTAGCAACATGCCTGTTTACAGAGCCTACACCGTGTATTAAGTGTTTTTTGCAACAAGCTTTCTCCAGAATGACTGAATCTACCATTAATGCAAAAAACCCAAGCCAGATATGCTCTGTTTGTATTTATTCACGCTATTTAAATATTTTGTCAAAAATGTGTCATAAATATTTCAATAGACGGAATGATTCCTGCAGAGAAAACCTTCCCATGCTTGTCATTCCACACATGTCCATATGGGGGCAATCATGTCAAGTTATTTAACCAATCCTATTGCTCCAGAGATGGGGAAGAAAAGTAATTTAACTGACTTTGTTCGTTGTGGTCTTCATCATCCTTGTAACCTGCCTGTTAAAGTGTCGAAAACACCCTGTGGATCTGTCACAACATTAGAGTTAGGGCAAGGAGGTTAAGAGTTAGGGTAAGGGGGTATGAGTTGAGGAGGTAGGGTAAGGGGGTAAGGAGTTAGGGTAATGGTGTTAGGAGTTAGAGGAACGAGGTAAGGAGAGGGGGAGGCAAGAGTGGGGTAGTATGGTAACACGGATGGGAAAGAATTCAAGAAAAGTGTTGGGTAGAAGGGGGAGTAGGGTTAAGGTAAGGGTAGCAGAGAGAGACAGATTCTCCTCAGCAGATATGTCGTGTTTTGTCTAAACAGCCTCATCCTGATTTGAGGACTTGGTATTGTACTTCTTCTTGCCCTTTTTTGGAAATGTAAGGTAAAACAAAGTAGGTAAAAAGATAAAAGAAAAAGAAACCTGTGTAGTTCAACGTAAATACAGTGTTCTCAGATTTACGGTATAAGGCATGGCCACTATGACAAAGTCCCTGGTATCTTGTGCCAACTTTTTCAATGCTTCCATACCTTACTGAAGGACCTGAAGTGTGTCTCTTCTTCTTGGCCTTATTCACACTGACGTCAGTGTCAGAAGGAGCCATGACAACCTCCTCTGTCCAAGCATCACTCCAACTGTTCCAAGGAGTCTCAGACTGGCATGGACTCTCTTTGTTACTGGAGCGCACAGATTCTTTTAGGTGTGCTTCTTCGGCAGCCTCTTTGTCCTCACTGGAGCAAACTGTTGTTGTGCTCTATATTTCTTTCTGCACTTTATGTTGTTTTAGAATCAAACACATACTGGAAGGAAGCTATTCATTTCTACTTGTATTCCTGATGGAAAACTGTTGAAATACGGACCAAAATAAATGACTTATATTTCTACTCACTTCATGATCCTCCTCCGGTTGTGATGAGCCAATGAGGGGGAAGAGTTGAGGGGGGGACTTTTTTTGGGGTTCTGTTGTGATGTCAAAACCGTCACCACAATCAACCAATACTAGAGAGATTCTATCACTTTGAGGCATAGTCTCTCTCTCTATACTTCTCCATTTCCTCTGGATCCAGAGGGCTTTGAGTGACATTTTCATTCATTCTTACTTTTCACACTTGTTATGATTGCACAAATATTGTTTAGTATTTAGGCTGCAGCAGCAGATATTTTAACTTCAGCTCTGATAGACATCAGTGTTAATGAATGCACGATATACTTAAAGTGGCTACAAGGAACTTTGAGTTGTTGATTACCGCACCCTTTAGTCAAAAGCTGTAATGTACGACTGCAGTACTAAAGATATTTGATAGCATATTTGGTTGGCTTGTGCATTTGTTTAATCATACAGCTTAACACACTAAGTAAAAGCATCAATCCCAGAATGTCAGAGTTGGTTGCATCCTCACTGAAGTTCATTGGGACGTCAGGAGACCTTTCTGCAGCACATGGAGAGGCAGATATAGTGACAGTCTGGACCACATCTTGTCCTGTTCCTGATGAACCTTTTCCCTCAGATCATATCAGCAGAAGCCCAGTCGAGTGTCTCTGAGACGGGCATGCTAAGGGATCTCACACAGGTCTTAGAGGCGGTCAAGGACGCATAGGAGACCAACTTTTCTTGCTTTCCCCGCTGGAGGCTAGAGGTTAAGTGACTCTCTTCTGCCTCAGTCTCCATGTTCTCTTGATCCAGAGGGAAATTGACATACCAACAGCAGAGCAGCATAGTTGGACTGCCTGTCCTTTTCGTTTGGATCCATTATGATCTCACCAATACTGTATTTATTTTTATTTTGTACTTTTTAGAAAGCAGTAAGAGATAATTTAACTTCTGATGCATGCCACTGTTAATATAGGTTTACACACTTTACACACACACACACACACACACATTATAAATAAATCATTGCTGAAAGCTGAAAGGGTGTGACTGTTTAAGGGAAATATAGAATGTGTCTTTGTTCAGTTTAGAAATCAAGCAAAAGACAAAGCAAGGTGCTGGTAATCCCTCGTTATCCCCTCAGCTTGCTCTCTTATCAGACAACTTCTTAGATGTAATCCAAATATATACAATGCATTGGCCCATAATAAATGATTTCAGAATCTAATGAGATTCAGTGAATGCTAAGTGCAACAAAGTCACTATACACTCCAAACCTAACATATCCGTCTGCATAAGAATATAACGACCACTTTTCATTAGACAGATATATATTGGGGTTATGTGGGATATGTAGGATGGGTGTGTTCTGGGGTGGGTGCTGTGATGTAACAGGGGAGGTGGGGGGTGGGGGCTCCTCTCTCTCTCCCCCCATAGAGCGCAGCATGAGCGCTCCGCAGCAAAAGGATGTGTGCAGCGCGCTACTGTAGGGACGGAGTCCACAAACTGCTCAACAAAGAACAAGCCAAACTTCGAGCCCAAGAAAGCCGCGAGCAGCCAAACCCCGTAGACGGTCAGGAGGACAGCGAGTCCGCGACGGCAGCGCAGTCCGGAAACAGCGGCGCCCAGCCCGGTGGAATCGACGGGCTCGTCCGCTGGATCGTCACCAAAATGAGCGACAACAAGAACATCGCGAGTCGGGAGTACGCCTCCAGCAAGGAAGATGTGGCCGTGGCTCAAGAGCAGTTCTTTGCCCAGGAACCACGGAAAGGCATCTCTGTCATTTTGGATGTAAGTATCGAGAGCCACCAGGCATGAGGTCTGCCTGACAGGTTGGGTGGGATGAAGACATCCAGTCCGGACCGGTGCAGTGCGCACTTACGCACAGAAACGATCTTACAATGTACCGTTTTGGCTTGTAGCTTGAGCTAAGCAGCAAAACAGACATGGGTGAGATCTGACGGGTTAACTGACACTTTGTTAACGTATAGGCTACGTGGCTGTCGGGGATCAAACCTGTGGCCCCCCACCCGGCGTCTGGGCAGTCTCAAGTCTGTCCTGTCCAAAATAATTACTGTCCGTTTTTTTTTCATCATATAGACCAATACTATCTGTAGCGTGGCTGTGGCTTATCCGGCTTTCCTCTTAAATAGAAGCATGCATCTTCATAAATGCAGGGCAGTGTAGATTAGCGTTACTTTTTGGAGATAGTTTTAATGTCAGTCCTAAGAAAAGTCCGACGCGCAAAAACGCACTTGGCCGCTGAGCAGCTACACCCACAGCAGCAGCAGCCGCTAGTCAGATCTTCTGTAAGGATGCTCCACATATATAGATTTCTGACAACACTTTAATTATTAAAGAGAATGACTCACTAGTTACCGTGTGTTTTATTGACCCAATTGTTACATAATCCTCAATAATAGGCTAAGAAAATGTTTACTTCATCCCAATTACAAGCGATAATAACAGTATATTAACATTTGCCCTTTACCTTTGATGGATCACATTTATGAATTAAAATACCACTTGTTTTTTGTCTCTTTTTAGGTATAACAATACCCTCACTCACTTATCCCCTATTCATAAATAAATTACTAAATAGGCATATCATATATAATATATAATATCTTATTCTATCTCAAGCATAGTTACGCGGATGCAGAGACGCAGCCTTCTTGTATTGAACGAGGCAATCAAGCAGCGCATTGTACATTTAGGTCCGCTCATTAATACTATTGGGTTTCTTTTTCTTCTTCGCCCCACTAAATCCTTCCCCGTGTATCAGCGGGTGTTGCTCTAATAATGCTTTAATGGGGGTACAAAACAAAATAAAGAAAAGTAGTTCAGGTCCTGCACAACCATGCCCACGACCCAAATAGACTGGCAGACCTACAAAGAAGTGATAAATAGGAAAAAATTAATAATGAACAAGACCAGAGGGCAGATGTATCCCAGTACCCTAAAAACTAACTGTGTTGAGTGGGGCTGATGGTGTAGCCTCATTTGCTGTTGATACTAGTTTTTATGTGTGACACGGAACAGCTGCTCTGTCTTCATTGCAGACGGATACTGTGATGTTAGTATATACAGGCAGGAAAAGAAAATGTTTGAATTTTATGAATGTGTATTGGTTTTGCAATCACCATTATTGTCATATTGAAGAAGTCCGCACCAAAGGGATCAAGTGATTGCTGTGTGTGTGTGTGTGTGCCTGCAGGCAGCCTTTTCCTCATTAGACCCTCTCTGCTTGCTTGTTTCTCATCCTTTGTTGTTTGTGTCTTCTCCTTCATCTTAACCCTGATGCACTTCTTCTATTCTTTAAAGTCAATTCATCCTCTCCTCCTCTCCTCTCCTCTCCTCTCCTCTCCTCTCCTCTCCTCTCCTCTCCTCTCCTCTCCTCTCCTCTCCTCTCCTCTCCTCTCCTCTCCTCTCCTCTCCTCTCCTCTCCTCTCCTCTCCTCTCCTCTCCTGCCGCTCGCTATATCTCTCTCTCCCTCCCTCTCCCTCCCTCTTTCTTTCTCCTCTCCCCCTCTCTCTCTCTCTCCTCTCTTCTCCCTCTCTCTCTCCTCTCCTCTCGCTCGCTATAAATCTCTCTCCCTCTTTCTTTCTCCTCTCCTCTCCCCCTATCTCTCTCTCCTCTCCTCTCTCTCTCTCTCTCTCTCTCTCTCTCTCTCTCTCTCTCTCTCTCTCCTCTTCTCCTCAGCCAGGCCAAGAAAACATCCATTCTTAATAAGTTTAGGAGATGGATGCAACACCCCCCTCCTACCTCCTGTCAGAATTCTGTTCAGTTGTTTTATATTTCTCTCTTTTGCCGTCTCTCATTCTCTTCCCTCTGTGTATTTCTGTTACAACTCACGCGCACACATGCACACACACACACACACACACACACACACACACACACACACACACACACACACACACACACACACACACACACACACACACTTTCCCTCCTCGGCTTGAAAGCAGAACAATGCAGAACAGCTTGTCATTTGGAGTTAATGCGTTTCACTTTGGCCTGTTCAGATGGACTTGGTGGTCACCGCCTGAATGCAACCAGATGAATTTTACAAGCAATAAACTTGAATAGTTCAGAATTTGTAGAGTTGTTGCACTTTCGCAGATGCCCATGAACAAAAATGTAGCCCATAGATTTTCTCAAAATAACAGCTACAATTATTTTCAGTATCCATTATTCTGCTGACTATTATATGACTGGAATCCAAGGTGACAAATAAAAGCATTTCCTCCTCATAGACATGGAGGAAAAAACATTAATCAATTATCAAAATATCTGCAAATTCAGCTTTCTCTTGACCAACTAATGTATCAATAATTTCATCTTTAATTACATTTTCAAAAAAATCCAAAACACATTAAACTAAACAGTAATATACTTATTTCTATTTCTTTAATTGATAACTAAAGTCAGGTGTCCAGTGTAAAGCTTTTTTTTCTGACAGCTTCATACATACAGTAGTTGACAGTTCTTATGAGCCCTGCTCCCGTTCTCGGTAACACTTTATTTGAAGGCGTATACATAACACTGTCATAAGACTGTCAGAAGACTGTCATTACACTGTCATGACACCTGTCATGAACATTATGAATGGTTATGACTGTTGTCATAAAGTGTCATTCGGTAAATTATGTCACGTTTAATGCCACATTGACATTGTATGAGATGTCTTTTTTATGACAACCTGACATAAGCTAAGACAAAATAACTTGTCGATGTCTTTGTAATGACAACCTGACATAAGCTGAGACAAAATAACTTGTCTGTGTCTTTGTAATGACAACCTGACATTAATGAAGACAAAATATCTTGGTTATGTCGACTTGACATTAACCAATAACATTACCTGTCATAAACATGTAATAGTAGGCTTAATAATCAAATGTAAAGAAACTATTTTGATTTATGTTGTAAGATTACATTAAACTGTCATATGTGGAAGGTTTTGATATTGACTGTCATGAGACCTTCATTATATCTTATATGTCCCGCCTGAATAATGGGGCTAAGTTAATCCTTGTGTGGTGTTCATATTGTTGTTACACAGCCAGTTTTCCTGGGTTCTGGTGGACCCGATGCATTTTAGGGTTTTTTAACTCAACACAATCAAACATTTTATGTTAAAATACTCAACAGATGTTTACTTCATCCCAGTCACAAGCAATAATAACAGCATATGGTTAATATTTGCCCTTTACCTTTGATGGATCACATTTATGAATTAAAATACCACTTGTTTTTTGTCTCTTTTTAAGTAGAAAAATACCCTCACTCACTTATCCCCTATTGGCTGGAGAGACGTCTATTATAGTTGTCAGTCCTTCACAAGAATAGTTAATGCCGTAACAGTGATGACAGCTTTTCTCAGAAGAAAATAAGGATCCTCCCTCCCTCCCTCCTTCCCTCTCTCCCCCCCTCCCTCCCACTCTCTTTCTCTCGGTTCATTTCATCTTTCGTTTCCCCCCTCCAACATGTCTTTTTCTGTGTCTTCCACAGCTTCTCTGTCATTGTGCAGCTTTCTGACAGTTGTTGTCTGTACAGGAACAGTTTGTATCATACTGAGAAAACACTGATGAAAGAACCAGACCTGGCACTTTCAATTCCATAGGGGGAGAGAAGCTTTCACTCAAGCTCAAAAGAAGCTCCCCGAATCATGTGCATACATACAGACAGTGAATGTGCTGCACATGTACATGGCAAGTAATCATCAGTCAGTCATGTCAGATCAGTGACTTAGCTCTCTCTCTCTCCTTTTCTGTGTGCGAAAGTGAGAAACCAAATTAATGTGTGTGTGTGTGTGTGTGTGTTAGTGTGTGTGTGTGTGTAAATATGTGTGAGTTTTTATGCTCTGTCACACTAATAAAGTTTTCAGTCGTATGGCTCCTAACATGTCTTTTCTCAGAGCACTGCACCTGAAGTGGTGGAGGGTGTTTGTGTGTGATTCAAGTCCTGTTGTGGACTCACTATGGGTCTTTCTATTCCCAGTTATTCACTCATGGGGTTTCTAATTTTGCTGCAAAGAATCTGTAGTTGTGTTCCTCTTCATTACATGTGTTTAACCGTCAGTCTCCTAAGCAAGGACACCGCACAGCGCTCATAGCTGCAGAGCGTTATTGATCATCTTTATTGCCAATGTTGTTAATTGCTTTCTGATTCTGGATCAGATTCCCACCTGCACTAGTGAGGTCGTGAAGTTGAGTTAACTGCTTAAAATGAGGAAATTTTAATATGACAAATTTGCATACTTTAGCAGTTGAGCGTAGGTCTAGATGTACAGGTATCCAATCAATTTGACCTTCGAATTTTTTATGTTATATTATATTATATTATATTATATTATATTATATTATATTATATTATATTATATTATATTATATTATATTATATTATATTATATTATATTATATTATATTATATTATATATATACAGTATATCTATATATGTATACATATATAGTTAATTCAGTTCACAAGTCAATTTGCAATTGTTCTGTGTGAACTAGGCTTTTCCAGGCTGCACATCTTAATACTTTAGTACTGCTGCATGCAGTGTCAAAGTTGGTGAATATGCTACATTGCTGCTGCCATCAGATGGTGCCTTTGAGTGATAGTAACTACACTGCCTTTGCTTTTTTTTCACAGATATTCAGAAGAGCTGACAAAGATGGTGAGTGATTTTATTGACTATTTTCATTGCTCTCTGCAGACCTGGAGAGAAAACTGAAATGTTATTTTCCATTATGTATCATTTGTTTAACATCATTCATTAGGGAGATACACTGTACACAGTAGAATCAAATGATGAATGTTAATTAACAGTATTATTACATCTAATAAACTCGGATTAAGGAGGATTACTAGTTTTATCATGGCATGCAGTACTCACAATCTCAGATGGATTTACATTGTTTTAACTATACCTCCACCAATGAGGTAATGTTTTTGATCCCATGTTGCTGCATTCTAATACTTTCAGCTCCCAGGTATTGTGCATACTTGCTCAAAGGTATGGATGGAAGCGTACTAGCGTTTAAAAAAAATTGTAACAGAAAAAAAAGCTGCTTTAAGATAGCTTTAGTATATAAAATAACAACCACAGAGGGTTAGCACAGCCATGGCACTGGGGGCATGAACACTCTCTGAACACCTTCATACTGTTTGCGTCTGCAGTGTTGCTTCCAGTGGCAAAAAAAAATCAAAAGAAGAGAATCTAACAAGCAACCTGTTCTAAACTTGTTTGACCTCATTTGGAAGGTTTTAAAGCCAGATGATTGTGTTCCTGCACAGACTTGAGATGTATTGTGTTGTTGGAAACTACCAGGCTATCATCCTGCTGTCTGAGCTGCTGCTGCTGCTTCAGCGTCATTCATTTTTTTAGAAAATCAGGATATTACAAGAAGTGCTTTCAAAGGATGAAGTTGATATTAACTGTGTAGCTGTGCCAGTAAGTAGTTTGTTTATATTCTGTGTCTTTCCCTTCTCCCTTTACATCTAAGCCCGCTCTATCAGTCTCTCCTTTTTCTCATCATTTCCCCACATGCTTCCTTTATCCCGTCACTGTGTCGTTGACAAAAAATAATTCATCTAATGAGGAACACATCATAAAAGGCTTTGCTTTCATGGCAGCCAGATGGCCATTCGCTCTTCCACTGTGTGTGTGTGTGTGTGTGTGTGTGTGTTTGTTTGTCTATGGATGGGGTGTCTCCGCTTTCCAAGATGACTCTTTTGCCTCATCTCCAGCACAGCTATGTTCCACGAAAATGATCTCTGTAAAAAAAAAAGATATGTGTGTTCTCCCTTTTAAAGTGCTTGGTGCACACATGGCGGCTCATTTAGGCTTCGCTTAGTCCACTCATCAACTGAAATTGTAGGCCAGCGACGATGATGGTGATGATTTTAATTGTTGACATCGTTGATGCGAGTGACATTATTGTCTCGCCTGGGGTTATTCGAAGAGATGATGGCGCCGTTACAACAGACTGTGGCATCAGCTGTCAACATTCGAAACACTCACACTACCAAATTAACCAACTGTTTAGACATAGAGAGTCACTTAAGACACAACAACATTACATGTTCGCGTCATGCTAATCTCATGCCGAGCATGGACCAGTTGTACCAACATGCAAAAAAACGTCTCTTTCTCTCCGCCGCGAGTAAGCTGTTAGATTGTGTGCAACTTTATGAGAACAGTCTCTTGGGGGGTGTTTCAACAACTCAAAAACACACGGTTGCAAACTGCCTTTTAAGAGGCAAATATGAGTCTGGCTGGGTGAGGGGGGGTGGGGGGTGGGGGCTGCTACAGAACCAGAGAGATGAAAGACTCAGAGTCGGTGAGGAACAGAGAGGGAAGATAGAGGAGAAAAGAAAAGCTCATGGTTATTATGAAGAAACGTAGCTATTTGAAGCTATTTGATGTATGGAACGCGGGCTAGAAAATGAAGAAGAACCAGTGAGCCCAAACTGGAGAAGAGCTATTTTTATCCTCCTCCTCCTCCTCCTCCTCTCTTCTGGGAGACGACTGGGGAACTGTTTTAATGAGAGAGGGAGAGGGAGAGAGAGAGAGAGAGGGAGAGAGAGAGAGAGAGAGAGAGAGGGAGAGAGAGAGAGGGAGATGCTAACAGGGAGAGGAGAGAATTGTTAAAAAAGAATAGAAGGTTCAGGGAGGGCGAGATTGACAGAAGGAGAGGCAGGACCTGGCAAGGGAGAGCGGAGAGAAAGAGAAAAGAAGGGCAGGTCATTGAAAGGAAGAGGAGCAATGGAGGAAGAAGAGTGTATCATATATCTCCTATATCGTAATTGGGTTTTAATTGGTTGAGTTCTGTCATACATTCATAGTCGGCCTGCCTGCCTCCGAGCTGCTGAAACGGCAAGCCAGGGAGTGTGTGTGTGTGTGTGTGTGCATATGCATCAGTGTGTATTCATCATGCATCGACATCTATTCAAATGCAAGTCGCATCGTCAGGCATTTTTCTTTATGTATGTGTGTGTGTGTGTGTGTGTGTGTGTGTGTGTGTGTGTGCCTGTGTGAACATAAGTATAAGTGTATGAGTACGCTCGGTTGCATATGTATGTGTGTGCTGGGTGTTTTTTTTTTTTTTTTTTTTTTTTTTTTACAATTTTCACGTCTGGCTCAAATACGTTGTTGTGCAGCTGGTGGAGTGCTTCAGCAGGAAATAATTATCTGAAATAGTTGCATCATCCGACAGCACTTCATTTACTGTTTGCACTTGCATCAGCTTACACTCTGCCACAGTCCAATGAGCTGCCGCTGTTTGAAACCCTAATCTTTGCAAGCACAGTTAACCTTATTCAATAATAACTTGGGTTAACATTTGTAATTGCACATTCTCTGTAAATGCTGACTGAAATAATTCCCCCGTTGGATTTGCATTTTAATTGCACTTCTAAAAATTGAAGTCATGCCACATACAGTCCTGAAAAAAAGTTAAAGATTGTGAAATAAATAAATATGTTTAAACACATTTGTTCACAGCTTCTCCCGCTGCTTTTACCAGTAGATATGTTGACTCTCTCACGGTAGGAACACAACTTGCACAATAGCAGGACCCTGAAACTGGGGAGAATTCAGCCAGCTTTTATACAATGATTTACACCTGCGTTCCCTGCTATGACATGTCAAAATGTCTGCTGCAATGAAGGACTATGCTTTTATTCAGTATACAGATTAACATCACCAAGCTTTTACACAAAGAAATGTCTGTCCTTGTATGCCCTGCACACCCACACAGGTGTTTTCCGTAATTTTTTTCACTAATTAGAACTCTGTTGAAATGGTGTAATGCGAATTATGTAAGTCACCACACTCAATGCACCAATGAGCTGGGTATTTAATGTGTCTTCAATTTGATTAATGGGACTGTGCATGTGGGATCACTATCACATTAATCATGTTTCCATCCGACTTAAGCACACATGTTTGTAGAAAATATGCAAATCAAAATGCAGATTACATGCTTCCATCCACTCCTGTTGTGTGAATATGAGGAGATGCTTCATTGAGATAAACAGCTAGTGGGGCTAATTGTCTAGTTTGGCTGCCATTAAACCACTGCAGAGTAGTGGGGACACAGTGAGGATGATGCACATTAATGAAGAATGCATGTGCATGCCATTGCCCTGTGATGCATGTGGTGGAATTTACTGTACACCGTTTTATTTGGGCGTCCAGTCTCTTAAGTGCGAAATGTGTACTCTACATAGGCCCCTCAAAAATTCACACCACACAGAATGACATAAGTAGGCAATGGCATGGACACTTCTTTCATCTAACCCTATATGACGAAGGTTGGAGGCAAAAATTATATTAATTTAACTTTTCCCCTGACAGTGATTGCACACAATCACATTGAAATGTCAAATTACTGCTCACTGGTTAAACTATTAAATATCTACTGAGCTAGTATACAGTGAGTAGTGAATGATTAAGGAGCGCTCCAAGGAGAGGTCTAATTAGGTAATGTATTGTAAGTGAAAACACCTTTTTTGGGTCAGCCATGCTTGTTTATTTGACCCTTTGCCTTGAAGCGGGTGTGTTTTATTTTGTTGTTGTTGTTGCCTTGCCTCTTGCCTTGTGGCTCATCAGCTATCAGCCATCTTGCTAATTATGTTCACAGTGTTTGACATGAAGACAGGATAGCAGACGGAGTTTGGGGAGGCTTGTTTTATCCATGCTGTCAAGGCTAGACAGAATTACAACCTCACAGCTAAAAAGCAAATTGGGGGATGTGCAGCTGCCTCGGCATCAGTGTGGCCAAGCATAGCTCCTCACTGTTACATCAATGATACTCCTTTTTCCACCAAGGCAGTTTACAAGGGTTGCCATAGAACTAACTGTGATTGTGAACCATGATGTACTAGCACCAGTCCAAAAACTAGAACCAGGTTCATGATGATCAAAATGGGGTATGAACGACTTCCTAATGTTTGGGATATTTGCTATATCCTATTCCTTTATTTTTTTGTTTGGGTTTATTTTTGCTTTTCAGTTTTTTCTCTTTTTTCCTGCAGTGCTATCACAGCCCATAGCTACTCCTTATTTTCTGTTTGAACAAGCAATTTTGAAGAGAGATGACAAATGAGAATGACCCAAAGCCATTTTCTACTTCTCTAACCTTGTTGTTTCCACTCACCAGCCTCTATGTGCTGTTTTGGATTCATTGAGTGAGTTGTATCTCGTCTGTGCTTAAATAATCATCACAACCCCCTGTCAACAATATTTGCACACTGTCATATACTGTATAGCAACAGTTTAGCAGGTGGCCATTACTTCTGTCAATCTTGCCAAGTCTTATCTTAGATTCTGGTAGAAATTAAAGATTGGTTCTACTTTTTGCGGCAGATAGTCATCGTCACTTGGTATCACTTAGTCTACTTTGCTTTGGACCCCTGGCACCTTTTGAGTGTTATGTCATGTAAATGATCTCAGTGGTTGTCATGATATATAACTGGTTTTGCCAACTTATGGCAAATTTCTATGACCCCCATTAGCAACTGTTTCACATAGGCATGAGATAGACAGCCTCAAGCAGGGTGGCAAAGTGTGGGCAAGACTGGACTGAAATGACCAATAAGTGAAGAGGAAAGATAGTATGAAGGAAAAGGAGAGATGTTTAAAGCTATACTACTAAGAAAAAAACCTGTTACCCCATGTACTGTATGCACCGACAGTGTTGTTGTCATTACTCAGAATTCCCTAGATGGGCGACAGAAGTTACGCACTATAGCTTTTTTTTAAAAAACGGGATATAAAATAAACTTTTAAGAAACTGAAAACTAAGAGGTCAAGTTTGCCAAAGAGAGAGAGTGTGTGGAGAAGGAGGGGGAATATAAACACATGAGGTAAGGGAGGATGAGGAGTTTGTGTCAGGAGAGCTTGCTGTATCGCTGTCAATAGAAAGAATAAGACAGGGATATAAGAAAGACATGAAATCAGTTCAGGTGTGTCAACCGACCAGTGGCAGACCTGAGGGAGAGACAGGAGTGACAGATAAGGCAGTGCAGACACATCATGCACCGGGCTATTTTTATTCAACAGGAGCCAGGTTTTTCAGCATTCACTTAATGCACAGGTCTTGAAAAGAGGCTTGGTTACATCTCTGTTTCCAAAGCCCGTGCAAGGAGTTTTTAAGGTCAGCGTCTCAGCCTTTTTGAAGTGTACAGGAATACTTTGACATTTTTTGGAAAATATGCTTATTAACTATCTTATCCAGACGGAGGGAGATTGATATCACTCTTACATTTGGCAGGCTTATATCCTTAATATAAAGCTGAAGCTCAGAATAAGTTAGCTTGGCTTAACTTAGCATAAGGCTGGAGGCACTTGTTTCCCAAAAGTTAAAGCAAAAACTTGACATTATAGGAAGTATGACTTTAAAAAAAAATCAGGCGAAGAGTAAGAAAATAATCTCCATACCAGTCTCATATCTGAAGTGGGTTAGCTTATTCAAATATTGAAGTGGGGGAAAACTGTTAGCCTGTTATAACTTCACCTTTAAAGATAATTGTATTCACATTACATCTTATACTAATATAATTTTGTATTTACTTGGCTTTTAAATAATTTTTTTTTAATTGCATACAGTCCTCTAGTAAGACAACCAGCCAGTTATTCAATCCAAAAGACAAAGGTTTTCTACGAGGAGGAAAAAAGTTGAATAAGGATATCCAGCACTACCAACTGTGGTATAACTTCACCTACATCATACCATAAGTAGCTAGCCTGGCTCCGCCCGCCTACCTACTTCCGCCCAAATTTCATTTTCCCTTCAGTAGTCAGTCTGGTGGTGGGGCGTATTAGTGAGATTTTTCTACGTATCCAATCAGCGAACAGAGGAAGTGGCTGAGAACGATGAGGTCGAAGTCGCGCTCCAGTTTCAGTTGAATGCTGCGTTCCCTTACGCTCGGAACTCGGAAATTTCTGACTTGTTAGTTCCGAGTTCCGACCTGTCTGTGTTCCAGTGCATCTGCTCGGGAAAGTATGGACGCCTACAACCTTTCTCATCCAAATAACTAAACGTTAGGCTCTAGCAAGTTACCGTTGCCAGGTACCGGTAGATCCATAGACTACAATATGTAGTGAAGTCGGAAATTTCCGAGTTCCCTGAACGCACCGTCAAAAGCCGGCTCACGACCAAACGTTATGCGATTGGTTGGCTAATCCAGAGTGGCACTGAGCAGATCCAATAGTTTTGAACTTCAACAGACACCCGCCTCCAAGTGAGTGAACGTTTGCCAATTAGAGCACTTCCAGATCTTCTGTACAAATGAAATGAAGTACGATGGTCTGGTAGCGCCAGGCTAATAAGTAGCAGTAGTAGTAGTACTTTATTCACATAACTACCACAACAACCTCACAGCTCATTAGTTAGCCTTTTTTCTTTTCTTTTTTTTAGGTTACAAACTCAAACTCCCAAAATGAACTTTTGATAAAAAAAACATACTTTCTGCTGTCACTTGAAAAAAAAGTATTGGTAATCTGGGATGTGCATGGATCAAAATGTAATAAAACGTTCTGCATGACACTTGGGCCTAAATAACTAACAGTCTTAAGAGTGTACATACACTGTAGTTACATGCTTACTGAAAATGCCGAAAATTCTCTGGAGGAACTAGTGTGCATTGTTTAGAAGGAAGCAGAAACTGGTGCACATCAATCAAATGATCAAAATGATCCTTTTAGAAATTAACATTGAGTCTCTTTTTTGGAATCAAAGATTTTAACTGTTAAAATGACGATGAATATTAGCCTCGTCTGCCCTCACAAGCTGTTAGCTCTTCAGTGAGCCAGTCAGTCAGAATGGTGTCATGTGTATCTAATTACCTGCGCTCTTTAATCACTGACACTGCTGCTAACAAGCCCCAGAGTGCCACACAGCGAGGGACAGACCGAGAAGAGACGACAGGAATAGAGAGGGGGGAGTTCTGTCAGAGTCAGGGAGCACACAGGGAGAGGAAATGGGTTTTTCTTGTATAGGACACAATAAGAAATGTCAGAATGTGCTTTCACTGTTCAGCTCGTTTTACCTTGGAAAAAACCCAATACATGGTTTCCCCAAATTAAAATAACAACTGAAAATGTATAAATTGCAGACACCACAGTATGTCATCGTTGCTTTCAGCCGACTCCTCTGGTGTATAATCTTGTGTTTCTGCCAGGTGATCCAGTGTGCAGGCTCCTGAGAATAAGGGTGTTTTTTTCCTCACCTAATAGTCCAAACCAGTTCTGCAAGCGCACTGAAGGACTTTTCGGGACAAACATATGTACTGTCGTCACTATTCCGGTGTGTATTCAAGTGTGTCTATTCAATAGCTTAGGTAGTCTTCATCAGTTTTGAATGAATGAGTGAAGAAAATGCTCACCATCGGCAGTGTGCGGCTCATTTCCCTCACAGTATCTCAGTGTGTGTATAGGCTGCAGGGTTGTGGACCGGCAGCTGATTGTTCTAAATAACTTCATTGAAATCCATACGATGCTGGAACACTGCTGAGCTCATATTCAGTCTGCTGCCGACAGTGTTGGGCTTTACCACAGAAGGAACTAAACAGAATGAAATCAGCTAAATCTGACAAGGGAGCAGAAATTGGCGGAACACAGGCACTCACAGCCCGCTGCGCATAGAGAACAATATAGTATGAGTTTGGGACGTCTCGTTTAGGCAGACATGAGGTTGTAGCCCATTGTCTGCCTGAAGACGAAAAGCAAAGATGCATCATGTACTGTATGTATCTACTACTGTATGTCTACAAAATGGACATGAAAGTTTAATGTCCAGACACCCAGCTCCAGCTTTTCCAAACAGAACCTAGTAGGTGTGAATGAGTTAACCAGTGACGTGGTGTGAAGCGAAGCAGCAGAGTTAGTGTGTGGAGGTTCCTTTGGTGGCCCAGGGAAGAAAGAGCGAGGGAGGGGGAGCGGGAGGACTGGAGGGGGGGGGGGGAGGGATTTGTCTCGCTTTGTTCACGGTCTTGGGTCTCCTGGATTTGGATCAAAGGGCTGAGAGTTAAGACGCCCCTTTGAAGATGTTTTTCCTCACCTGACGCTTTCCTGCCCTCCGCCGAACCCCCCGGATCAATCCCCCTCTCTTTTTCGGCCCATTCACTCGGGATATTTGGAACGGTATATAAAAAACTGCAGAAGCACGGAAGAAGAGGGAAGGATGGCTGGATTTGGTACAGCATTTTGAACTCAGTCAGATGATACAAAGTGAATGATATACAGTATAAAATGGAAGTGGAATTTTATCTTTTGGAGCCTCTGTTTTTAGGATTTACCATGGTTTCTTTCAAGGCTTTTCACATAGTACTGTATATTATTTTTTTATTGTTGGCAGGAAGAGCCCTGGAGAACTACTGGCAGTTTAAAATGTATCTTCCTTCCTCCTCTCATTTCTTTTTCAGTCAGACATAATCATTTCAAACAGCTGTAGTGTAGTGGCTATCTTTGTACTCGCTTCTCTTACTAAATGACATGAGACTGCCTCACTCGTTGGGTCGACAATGCTCGGCAAAGGCAGTGCCGTAGACGGTAAAACGGTACGGTAAAACACCTGTGTTGCTCCGCCCTCTGCTCATTTATTCAATAAGGTCAGCACCACTCACACAACAACAAAAACAACTTCCTGTTATCTAAACATGCGCACGGAGGCTTCACAAGAAATAACAATACTTTCAAAATAATATCTCTAGAATAATATTGTTCAACAATACAAAAATAGGCAACAGTTTACAATAAGGGTACATTAATTAACTGTGAGTAAAGGCTTATAGCTAATCAACTCTTCAGTTTTTAACGGTTAGTAAATGCTTGGACAATGCTCATTAAGCATTGACTAAGCATTAACTTACAGATAAAAATGTACCCTTATTGTAAAATGTTATCCAAAAAGAAACTAAACATGAAAATGGCGCCTACAAACTGCCTCTCCTTGCTTTCTTTCCCTCCATCCTCCCTTCTTTAATTTCCTCTTTTTCTCATCTCCATCCACCTTCAATTCCCCTCGCGCTGCATCAACTCGGTGCTCTAGTGACAGCCTGGACTCATTTGGCCGCACTGCTGAAAGCAAAGCTGAGCCTGCCTGTGGGATGAGCGGGCTATCCTCTCTCCTCCATGTTCCCTCCTCACTACCCCCGCCCAGCCCCCTTCTATATACAGTATTCTCCCCCCGTCTCTTCTCCTCTTCTCCCTCATGTTCCCCATGTTGGATCAGCCCCAGCTCTCTACCCACTGCTCCAGCTCATCTCCCCTCACACTCTTCTCCTAGTTATCATATACCTTGCAGCTCCCTCTCCGTGCCTGTGTAATCCTCTCTGTTCTACCCTCTGTTCCCTCGCTCCATCCCTCCGTCATCTCCTGATCTTCTCTCCTGAGCAGATAGAGCTCTCACTGTGTGAAAGGGGGAAAGACAGAAAGCATGACAACAGGCGAACTGACACACATTCACAAATAAATCATAATTATGAAATGTTATTTTTATTAAAAGAGTTTGGTGAAATATGAGGCAAAATAAGTGAGATATTGATGCACCGCAGAGGGTTTTTTGACCTGTGAGGTGCGTGCCTCCCTTGGGAGATTTGATGAGGTGCATTGGGGGAGAGTTGACACATGTAGGAGTTCCAAATACAATTAGTTGATTTGACATAGTAGTTGATTTTCGATCTTATCAACAAAGCATTTGAAGCAGCAGCAGTGGTTGTTACTTTCCACTCACCGAGCAAATGAAGGTACTTTCATACAGCCCAACAGCTGTAATTTACATCTAAATATGTACTCTGAGTCATCACTCAATTAAATCCGAACACACAGACAAGCAACACAAGTTGCAGCCCACTCAATTAAATCCATGGCAACATAATGCTCCCTGTTTACAGCCCTCAGCAGTAGTTCTGAAACCTCCTCCATGAAGGAGTGAGGCAAAGATTATGACACAGGTGACCAAACTGTAGGTCCAAATAAATTCAACTCTGGAGATCTACGACTACTATGTGCAGACGCATTCTATTCTTCAGATTTACAAGGCTGCACGTACGCCAGATCCTGTCTCGTAAAATCTCAACGATTGTGGAACCGGACTCATTTGCACAAGCCTTTATTTTCCACTCCTCCAATTAGCCGTACATTGATGTAGAATTGCCCTTATAAGAATCCGTCTGCATGTTGTGCCGCACCACAAATTAGATCTGTCTATGTGTCAAGCAGAACAAAATGTTACCGATAGTTTTGCATCTGCGTTACGAACATGCAGTGGCTATTCATTGCACCTGTACCATGTGTCTATCACATAGCTGACCCACCACTGCAGTGAAATCTCAATCAACATTGTAGCAGCCAATAATGCAATAACGGCCAATAACGTAATAACGGCCAAAGACATAATAGTTCCATTTTTGTATGTAATGAAAGTCAATAATGTATCCACAATCATTATCAAAGTCAACAAAGATGATTAATGATTCATTTATACTTCTCAATAATTCAGAATCAAATGGAAAATACATCAACAGGTCAGTGATACAATTCACTCACTCAACTAACATCACAGTGAGTGAAATTTCGCAAGCAAGCTAAAGAAACTATCCCTGCATTCCAATCCCCATACTTCCATACTATTTAGTATGCCCGAAAAAGATTTAGGATGCCCCAATACATGCACGTCAATTGTAGTATGGTGAAAATACAAAAATACCCCACTAACTCCAATAGCATTTTGGAGTATTCGTCTTTGTTCTTGACATTTCGCGACATAATGAAAAAACATCTTCCTTATCTGATTTTCTTTTCTCTCCTGTGGCCCTAAAACTCTTCTGTATTTTAGTATGCAGTGTAGTAAAAAGAAAGAGTTTGTCATTTGAAACGCTGGGTATGCTTTTACAATGTTATTATGTACCTCTATTTCATATACATGCCATCATCTCACCTGCAGGGATCTCTTGAAAGCTAGTATACAACTGGGCCGAAGTATGAGTGATATGCCCACTTTCTTATATTATAAAAAAAAAATGTATGTGTCGGCGTATGGATGTTTTTTTGTGCATACACATTGTTTATGCATCTGGTCCCTGGTGTAGACCAAAGCATAGACATATCCAGTGCCCTGCTGAATTTGTATTCCATGTGGAGTAAACAAGCCTCTAAACGTGGCACTAAAATCATAACAAATAACCAAAAAATGCATCTAATCAATATGAAATAAAACCCCAAGTGGAAAAATATATATTTGCATCATCACGTTTGGCCTTTTTTTCCAACTGGTTGTTTCGCAACTTTCGCAATCACCTGCCCTCAGGAAGACGTTACAGGACACTGAGCACCCGCACAACAAGACTGCAAAACAGTTTCTATCATAGAGCTGTGACAATACTAAACTCTACTCCCACTCTACAGCCACACTGATATTCCCTTTCTCATACACACATGATTGCACTATTGCACTATCGACACTTAAGAACTTGGACTTTTTAATTTTTTAATTTATATATATATTCTATGTATCTATATTTATATATATATATTGCCGTTATTGCTGATATTGTTTAAAAAAATATTCTCTCATATTTATATTTATATAACTGTGCAACTGGAAGACTGCTCCAACAAAATGCTGTTGTCTTGTGTAATGACAATAAAGATTATTCTGATTCTGACCTTAACTTGAGCCTGTGCACACAGGTCTTAAAGCAGCTGCTTGGGCTGTTGATGATGGCTGTTATTAGAAAGCGACGGGGATTGAAAACCAAAGGCCAAGGTAGTGATGAGTCTCAACAAACCACCAGGAACAAAGCAAAGCCCTTAATCAGTCCATCCACAGTCTCTACTTAAGTGCTGGAAGGTGTGAGAGGCAATCAATTGATTCACTGATGTGACCTTTAGTACCAGTCACATCTGGCACAAGCTATGGCTCCTCCTGAGAATGTGAACAAACAACCAGTGATGAGATCAGAGATACAATGCGCCTCCGATCTCATCACAGTTTGTTTGTTCAGATTGTCAGGATTGAATAGAGTGATGCCCGGGGGGAGAGAGGGGGCTGTACGCGCTCCACAAAATGAACAATAGCAGGCTTGCAGTCAAGTGGATTACAAAGTTTTATGTGAATTATTGAAAAGAAAGAGAAGCCAATCAGCAGGCGGCAGTGTAGTGGGAATCTGCCCTTTTTTCAAACATGTTGACATTTTGTCACTGCAGAAAAAACACACACAGGTGTAATTAATAACAATGGGATCACTGATCACAATTAGGTGGATTTTGTGATTACTGGGATGGCCTCTGCAGAGACAAGGGCTTATGTGTGAGGTTTTCAATGTCTTGTAGCAAATGCAAATGAAAAGCCAGTACATGAAGAGGTTTGTGTACATTTAACTAACCGTTAATAACATAAACTAAGAATGAATTAACAGTGAATTAATGTACTCTTATTGTAAAGTGTTACTAACAATAGTCTAACCTTTAGTAACTTTCAGTTACTGCTGGAATGATCTGTGTTGGGCGAGGAGCAAAGCAAGCAGAGAAGCTCTGCACTGGCAATGAGGCTTTTCCCCTGAGGCGTTCTTTGCTGGCCTGCACTGGATTAGTATTTTGGTGACACTAAGCAACCCACAGTGGGTGGCTAGCAGCATTAGAGGGTGTGCTTTCACTAATCCAGCATCAAATCTGCAATCTACTGTATCTGCAGTCGCATACACATGGTCACACAAAAATATAGTATAATTCTTCTTAGGGAAAATAATGTAATGTTTCAGATACCACCCCACATACAAGTTGTTGGATTCCACTTGATTGCAGGGTTTGGTGTTGATTGACCAGAATCAATGCATACTTTTGATTGAAAAAGGACCCATAAAGACCCATGGTGACACCCACGTCACACACACTTTGTATGTCCTAAAATGTTCCTCATACAGGTTTATTTTAGACTTTTACTCATTAAGTCCCTTAAGTGACATATACTCAACATCCTGGTGTGGTTGTCATGTGACAGCCATGTGACTGTGTCAGGAAGTGACTTCCCAAAAATTGCATTGTGACAGGTGCACACCAATGTCCATGGTACACACAAGTGAAGGAATTAGCTCATTTTAAAAGCTTGTTTTTTGTTACTAAAGGTGAGTTAAAACCCATTTAACAATGCTGATGCTTTAATAGCTTGTATTGTATTACATTTAACCTAGTCTGACCATATTTCATGAACAAATTCATATAGAACAAGTTAGGAAAATATTGCTTTGAAGTATACGTCACATTGGGCCTTAAAATAGTCATAGAAATCCTGATGTGACATATTTGTCACAATAACAATAATGGTAATAAGCTAATCAATTAATTTTAGTGTTTCAATTATTTTGAATGAATATATGTTATTTTGCTAAATTAAAAGTACATTTAAAAAGATTAAAACAAAAATGAATGACAACACATTCTAATAGTAGGGTTAAACAACATGTCTTATAATATTCAGGATTTCAAAAAATGTTTTTAGAAAATATCAGAAATGTGTGTTTTGTGGTCCACTTAGTGTGTGTTACATCCCTCATATTTTTCCTATAAGTAGAAATGGGTCTCAGTCCTTAAAATGACAGTTGTGTGTGTTCAGCGTCAAGTTTTATTTTTTGTCTAAGGCCCACTGTTCACCAGCTTGTTGCACATTTGTTCAACACTACAACAACAGGGTCCCCGCCCAGGCCCATCGAAACAGGAGATAAATGAAATCTGCATGCCGCATGTGTTTCATCCGGTTTTCCCCACAAGCTACAATCTCAGCAATGTTGTGGATTTAGAGAGTGAGCATGATAAAGCCCGTCACATCTTGACAATGCATGGCAGGCTTTGGGAGCAGCAGCCATTATCTCGCTATGAAAGACGCTCATTTGCTGGATTACAGCGGAGGAAGTACCTGCCACACAGCACTCCAGAAGTGAGCTGCCTCAGCGCCACAAAGCAGTTGGGGGGGTTACCGTGGTGAGAAGTGACACAGCAGATGATTGGAGGAGCCGATGATCAGGAGAGATGATGGGAAGCCACTCAGTGTTTGTTCTTCCATCAGCCTCATATTGGTAGAGAAGCTAGCATGTTGGCTTCTAACGCCCAGACTTTTCTCTCTCTCTCTCTTAATGAGCCAGGGTTTTGGAGCTGCCACTCAAAGGAGAGGGGTGTGTTTTACTCAGATTAGCATCGGTGTGTATGCATAGAAGAGTGGGAGTCTTCTGTTTATGAGCCTGAAAAGCACCAGGGGCAATTAAGACATGACATTTAACGTGCCTCGGTAATTAACCCGGTTGCCTTGTCTGTATGTGTCTGTCATGTGCATAATAACTCTGCCCCTAAATGTCTCTCTCTCTAAGAGCAATCAACCAGGATGGAGCACACTCCCGACTGTGACTGCATTTATTTGTGGATTCCAAACTTTTTTTATTTTCTGATTCTGCACCGTTGTGTGAGAATTGTGTGTAATTAATAAGAAAACCACTTCTGCTCATGAAGGGGACATTTCTTCCCCCCCCCCCTCTTTTAGCATCCATTTGAGCATGCTGTTATGAGGCACTGAGGGGAGCAATTTACCTCCACCAGATCAAGGATGCAGTAACCCTAGTTACCACTCAGTTGCCCCTGGTTACAGCATCCCTCTGTTCCCCTCCTATGAGGCCTTATGGGCTGCAGTTGCCATGACACCAAAGTTACCCCCCCCCCCCCACACTCCCCACCTCGTCAGCCCAGCCCAGCAAACATTCCTCAGCACAAGACCAATAGCTCTATGCAGTTGTCTTGTTTAGGCTGATGGCCTTCAGGGCATATAATATGTGCTCAGGTCGCCCCCACCATCAGGGGGCAGGCTGAACTGAGTGACTAAAATACACTTTTGGGTTTTCAGGTGAGTTTAGTCTAATGCTAAAAGTAACATATTTAATTTGAGACACAATTTGTCTGATGAGCAAATACCTGCAACACGCATGAAGTTCTCTGTGTTTTATTGGAGTGCAGATTAGGAAGTGCTAGCATGCTAACTCCCTAAACTAAGATGGTGTTAAAAAAAAACTTCACAAATGTGCGGAGTAGTCTTGGCATTTTTGTTTTGTGTGTGTGTGTGTGTGTGTGTTTTTGGCGATTATGATAGTAAACTTAGTAGCTTTGGTTTGTGACTCCCGGTAAGACCAAACGAGCATCGTTAAGACATCACCATGCGCTCTGTGAAGTTGGGCTGGGAATGTTTCACTGTTTTCTTCGACTAATCGAAGATGACGACAATGATAGTTTCATGCTGAGTTGAGCCCAGAAAGCTGTCTCATGTTGGCCACACGTAACTAAAGAAGAGAGGAAGAGGTCCTTTTCATGTGGCGGTAACAGTTTTTTTGTTGATTTAGCAATTATTTTACATCTATTTTTCAATGCTTTAGTGCATACTCACAGTGCCAGCTAACCTTTACGATTCTGCTGTACAACTACACTCTGTTTGCTCCATTGGCCTTGTCACATATTTGCCATTACTGTCGACTCTGATCTTAGTGTGATACAAATTCTTTATTGACTTTTGCTCTTCCTTCACACCTGCAGCTATGCGTCTGCCTTTCACATAACACCTGGACACACCTCACTGATCTACTGTCGAGTTAGATTTAATATTTGCCTTCCCAGCTGGCATCTAGTACAACATCTGTTACCAACAGACATACGAAACCCACGTCACCTCACCAGAGAATTGTTTTTTCGAAGAGAGAGAAATTGTTGTAATTTGTATAGCATGGCTCAGTGGTTTTGCCCAGACAAGGTGCAGTAGTGTCTTCAACGCGTATAGAGGTCAGAGTTGAAATGAGATTTTTCTTTTCCGTGTGTTAACAGTGAGGACCACTGTGTTCCCTTCAGTGACCCTGCATATAGGAATAGGTGCATGAATGAATATATTTCAATTCTTTACATCAAGCAGACAACACACAACATTCCCACGACAATATACTCAATTCAGAAGAAACAATGACGTTATTGGTGTCCAATTCAACCACAGAGAGATGCAGTAACATTAAATCACCATATTATCTATGCCCACTGCAGTCCAGATGAACAGAGGAAAACACCCCCCAGGTTAAAGGCCGGTAATTCCATTTTCATCCGAAAGATGATTGTATAAATTCAGTCACACCAACACCCTACACATCAGCTTCAACCTGGTAATTTGCCGCCTCAAGGCTCAAAGGCGTATTGGATGGTGTATGGTAGGACTGAACCATTGATCGGGTTCAAATCGAATTTTGCAATTTTGAACATTTTGTTTTGCTAATTTCAAAGGCTGGCCCTCCACAAAGAGCAAGCATTTGAAATGCAAGGAAGACTTGAGATTTTTTGTTGAGAAAAATAGTGAAAATGTCACTCAGTTTAGTGAGTCAACTAACAGTCGAAATTAAAAAGCCCTTACAAAGCCACAGTGAGGTAACAAGCACATTAATGCACTAGCTTGCTTAAGAGGACTTGCGCACTTAACATGTTTAAATAGGAGAGAACTATATTCAATGCTTAATGTTATTCAAGTATCTTTCTCCTGTACTGGAGCTTGATTATTCTTTTTAAATATCACAAATCACAATATATGAAAACAAATACAAAAATCGCAATTGGATATTGTCCTAAATCTTTAATGCAGTGTGTACTGTATGTATTACCGTAGGCATTGACACCAAACATTGATAAAATAATTCTCTATCTCTTTATTGGTGTGAAGAAGTGGTTTTCTAGAATTGCTGTCTTGTTCTCCAATTGAAATAGTTATAGAATAGTAGCTGTCACTAGAACGTTTAATTTGTCGCACAGAAGAAAAGTCTGTGTATCTGTAAAGCTGTTTGTGTCATTTTCTCAGGGCTAGCACAGTGGCTTTGGTGTCATCTATGCTATTGTGTGTGTGTGTGTGTGTGTGTGTGTGTGTGTGTGTGTGTGTGTGTGTGTATGTGTGTGTGTATGCATTGTGTACTGTCTTCTTCAAAGCTTCTCATCCTCCATCAGCCCGTCGGCGTTGCTCGCTGACAGAAAAAAGGAAGAAAGGCAAACTTTGACCCATCTATCCCACTCCTTTCTTCTCTCTCATCTTATCTTTAATAAGGATGCTGCTGCTGCTGCTGCTTCCCTTGGCTGAGGGAGGGGTGGGATTGGTTGGAAATATAATTGAAACATTTGAATCCCCTATGGAAATAAAAAGGTGGAGTTTTTTCATTAGGAGTTCTGTGTGAGGAAGGAGGCGGTGTAGTAGGCTCTATTCAGTAGCAGGACAAAGCAATGGAAGAGTTTTGGGTTGGAAAATGGAGGACTGGAGAAAAGGGAGAAAATAGAAGCAGCGAAACAATGATTGAAGACATATTCCTCATCAGACACACACATCAATATCTCACTCTCATTTCCTCTGTCCAATCGTCTGAGCCTCTCATCCCCTCCCCTCCCCACTCTCCTAAGCAAGACCTTTTTTTTCCTCCCTCTATCTGTCAGACTTCTCTACTGCCCAATTCATCATTCAACTGCGAGACAAGTACTGGCAATGTGAAGCTCTATGTAACTTGAAATTCCATTCAGGCCCGGTTGAGTGTAATTCTTCCTGTTGGGGAGGGGGAGGGGGCGGGGGGGGGGGGGGGGGGGTTCTTTGGATTCTCTTTGACCCATAAAAACACGTGCAGAGCAGTTTGCAATATTTGTTGCATTTGTTCCTGGGTGGAGCCTCTATTCCTCCTCTCAGCCTGGAGGTAGGACTGCCATCAATGAAAGTTCATGACCCAATAGCCTGTAGGCTGATAGCCGCGCAGCAGCAGTTTGAGGGTTTTCATCAACTCCCTTTCATTCATCTGAGATTGAAGTGCGACATGTGCCCCCTATCCCCAGTGGGAAAAACATCCCCTTGGAGTCAGAGGCAAAGTCTCAAATTGAAGAAGATATTTTAATGCTTGTAATGAGAACAAATCTGTCTATGCATTAACACAATACGGACAGCTTCCCCTGGCAGGCTTGTTAATCTGCCAAGCCACCGGGGTGCCATGTGATAACATTAACAACAAAGGGGCTCAGACACAACATCCAGACCTGAAATTGTTTAACGTGCTGATGTTCTATTATATGCCATTAAAAACCATCATGCTGTGTGGGCAATGCAAGTCAATTACTGACTTGTGAAGGAGCATATCTGGCTGTAACAGGAACCAAAAAGCACCATTTGTTAAAATGGGGTCTCCCCAAAGGGCTGATTGAAGCATGCGAGGCTGTCAATGGGTTTCAGATGCTGGGATCAACGGTGGAGGTCGGCACCTGAATGCCTCATCAACAGCTTTGACAGTGCACACTGACACGCTGCTATTATCTGCCATCACCTAGGATTACTCATCATTAGGATGGACCCCTCCCCCCCATAACACACACATACACACACACGTACGCACACACGTACGCACGCACACACACACACACACACACACACACACACACACACACACACACACACACAGCAACTCCTATACAAACCACATGCATTCGCGTACATCTTCCCACCACCATTACAGCCATTGCGTTCGCAGCCACACTCCTCTAATAATAACATTATTATGTTCAGCCAGCAGATTGATGATGATTACATATTATTCCTCTCTCCGCTGGGACAGAAAATAGATAAAAAGTGAGTGATGATCACCCACAGTGGCTCAGCCCTTCATACAGATAGACAGGAAGCTTATTGTTTACACCGGGGATGCATCGGGGCTCTGAGGAAATGTAGAGAGGGGCCTATCCTTCTCATCAGGAGAGATTAGGTCTCACATCTCTGTTTTTATTACAAAATTGAATAGGAGGATGGGGATGTTTAAGCTGCACACACAGCAGCCAGTTGACTTTAGATGTTTATGTAGATTTGAACAATATTTAACTGTCAATAATGTTCATTAATCATAATATTTAGAAAGACCACCGTGATGGTTGTGCATCATTAACTACCAAGTGACGCACCGCCTTGCCTTGTCAGAAACTGAACTGATTCCAGAGTCTGCGTGCGGGACAGGTTTGTGCTGGAATATGACGTGAACATGAGCTTCTGCCTTTATTGTCAGAGTTGGTGTTGATGCAGGGGCTCAGAATGTGTCGTCGCATGTTTGCCGCACTAACATTTTGCTTGCCATTATTAAAATGTATTTTTAAATGTATTTTTAAATTCATTTCAGCCCTATGAAAGTTAACATGCAGAGATGCAAAAGTTCACCACGGAATCAACTTGATTCCGTGGTTATCCAGCATGGTGAACACTATGCAACTTTGATAACTTTGATCAAAATTAACTTTTTTGTCACATTAAAGCTGGGGTATCTGATTTCTGATTGGTCAAAGTTAACATGAGCTGTACACTTTGACCAATCAGAGCGAGGCTCCGATTCTCTGTTCTTATTGGCTGTTGAGACTGTCCATTCACTTTGGCACCGACGTTGTTGGTGTAGAGCGTGCCAGGGAGGGACCAAAGAGAACAAGTGGAGCGGTTGAGGTATTTGGATCCAAATCTCTATCCCAACTACGATTTTCTTCCCAAATCCTCCACCCCAGCAAGTAATGTACATTAAGTAATGTATTGATCTCATTATTAACACTCCCCGTTGAAGAGCAAGAACCAACCAAATTCACATCCTTTTTAATGAGACCATGTAAAGAGATTATTACCATCATTCAATATCTTCGAAAAAATCCCTGCAATTCCCACCTCATTCAGATTCTGTACTGAAGCAATTGGAAACCAAATGCTTCCTGCAGTGCAGTGCGGGAAATCAATCTAGAAAGCCTTTTGTAATGCTCGGGTTTTACAGCCGAGGAAGCTGATTGGTCAGAACGTTAAAAAATGTGATTAATTTTTATTAAAAAGGGCAAAAATATTCCAAATGATATATATACTGTGTGTGAATACAGTGACAATTGAATCGCACTGTGACTATTGAATGGCCTATAGTTTTTACTCTTAATTATCTTTTGTAAGTAAAAGATAATTCCGGCGTATGTGGCTTCCAAAAGCAAAAGGGGGGAAGCAAGATGTGTTGCCTTGCTGCATACATAATGAAGAAATTAGGTAATACAATAATAAATATTCATTGTTTTAAAGGGAAAGGTGCATAATATTAAGTATTCAAAGACAGTTTCCTTTTTAGGGTTATTTATTAAGGCCTCACAAGTCCTTTAAATCAACAGGAAATTGAACCTGGTTCTAAGTGATCTATAATCACTGCGGTTAGTTTGAAGCCTTTTGTTTGCAGTGTTCTGTGACAGAACTTCTGGTAAAGTTGATGACCGAGTTAAATGCACTAAAAGCTAAGGGCATTCAAGTAGGTGTTGATGGCACTGAATGCTAGTTTGACTGTTGCCAAGGTTTTGGCTTCACTTACTTGGCTGCTGCTGTGTTAATCAGTAATACTGAGCAGCCATGTGTGTTAGCTTTGAATGAGAACATCTGTCCATATTTACTGTGTGATCACACTGCAGGGACACCAGTCAATAGCGCTGTGATACTTTACTGCAGTGTCTTGCTCAGAGAAACTTTCCCAGAGCGCACACTGTTCCATTTTTCAAAACAAAAAGCTTCTTGGGGGACGGCTAAGCGTGTGTGTGTGTGTGTGTGTGTGTGTGTGTGTGTATGTGTGTGTGTGTGTGTGTGTGTGTGCGTGTGCGTGGCTGCCAGTGAGCTATATGATAGATGAGGAACAGGAGTGATTCTCACTGAGCTGTCAGCTCTTGTCCTTTCTCCCTATCTATCACTGTAACCTACCTGGAACAAACACACACACACACACACACACACACACACACACACACACACACACACACACACACACACACACACACACACACACACACACACACACACACACACACACACACACACACACACACACACTTGTACCAGTATCTTTGTGAGCACCCTCATTGACACGATGCATTCCTCTCTCTTACGGCTGTCGGACAAGTTTTCTTATGCAAAACTATAATAAAGAGAGTGTGTGTGTGTGTGTGTGTGTGTGTGTGTGTGTGTGTGTGTGTTAATGGTGCACAGAGGGAAAAATAGATGGTGATATCGGGAGAGCCTGAAAGGAGGGTCAAGTCCCCAGGTTTTCTTGTTGCTATGACAACCCATCAAATTGCATCCCAAAAATAATCATAAACAGCAAGCTAGATGGAGAGAGTGCAGAGAGGAAACCGAGAGCAAATATGATCCCCTCACTCTTTCTCTATTTCTCTCTCTCTCTCTCTCTCTCTCTCTCTCTCTCTCAGACTCTAAGAACTAGAGGTCTGTATTAGTGAAACATAGTATCGCCCCGTCAACTCTGACGTCTCCAAAAGGAGAGTTCATAGCACACCAACCCTTTCATACCGTCCTGATGGTTACAGAAGACATGGCCCTCCCTAGGTGGCCGCTAGTCAAACAGCAGCTCCACTCGCTGATGCAAAAAAAAATGGCCTACATACTGTTACAAAGTTTTTTTTGTATTGTTTCTTAAGTAGCTGTAGCCTACTAGAAGTGCACAACTTTGCTGCGGTCAGCAAGATCCTTTCTCTACACAGTTTGCTATTGTGAAGTGTTTTTTTCATAGATATTATATAAAATGGATGTAACATCCGGGCTGACCTCAGTTATTCCATCTGCATTCAATCCTATGCGCGTCGCCATCTTGTCAGAGTTTGACTCCGCTTTATTTCATCTTAGCGAAAAAGGGCTTTGATATGACGTTGGGGGGAGGGAGATACCCCCATCTAGCTGACGTACACCTCCAAGGCGAAAAGTGAGGGCCAGCAGGCGGCTAGCTGTCACTCATGAGTCAGCGCCCCTAATTATTTGTAAATTTTAACTTCCAATAGTTTGCGTAATTGAAAAAAAATTCACCCCCCTCAGTGTTGTCATAGAGATATGACCTAAACATACAGACTAGAATGGTTTTTGGAACCAGGCCGTAAATAGGTTGAATAATGCTGAATGAGAAATTGCTCTGTTTTGGTACCACCTCTTAGTGGCCACTCGGTGAATTTAATTTTTTGGTCACTTCCGCTTTGGATGCTGGTAGAACTCGCTGTGGTTGGGGCTTGTTTTTTTTCAGTCATACACAATCGTTGGAGGCAGCTTGAATCATCCGGCAGGGCGAACAAGACAAACTTGTCATTCAAAAGACCTTTTTCTTTATACATTTCTCCTCAATTGAGGCTTGGTTGCAATAGTTGCGACCATGGACGTATTTTAAGGTTGCAATCCACAACGTTACTGCTCCAACACTTCCTGGTTTCCCAAACTACAGGGGGTCATAATATGAAATGTGCTTGTGCGATAATCCCCCTTTAAAATAAAATGGTGGCGTTTAAAAAAGGAATTTGTGTAAATGTGTTACTATCGGGGCGCTCCAGTGGCGTAGTGGATAGAGCACGTACCATATTGACTCCGGACTTCGTTGCAGTTGTCGTGGGTTCAAATCCGACCCGTGGACCTTTACTGCAGGTCATCCCCCCCCTCTCTCTCTCTCTCTCTCTCTCTCCCCATTTCAACTCTGTACTATCTAATAAAGCTTGAAAATGCCAAAAAATTATCTTAAAAAAAAAGTGTTATTATCGCATTCATTTTGACAGCTAGATGCACCAGTAAACAAACCATGATTGATTCCCAGCAAAGGCACCCGTTATATTCGACGGGCACTTTTATGTCCGGTTGGTCGCACTGGAAAAGCTTAAAACACAAACCTAAATCCATCATGCTCATCTCGAATCACTTCACTGCTGTTATAGAAAAGCCTGAAAATAACAGGGTGCTTCCATGGCATTTCACCACCTGTTATTTTGCGGTGCAACAAATGGCGCCAGTTATGTAGATCTGCCATTTTACGATGATTGGCACCGAGGAGGTTTTTTTTTAGTTGCTTGATTTCCTTCCTGCAATTATCAAAGTGAAGAACTTTGATGAAAGAAGTGCTCTGCAAATGCCATCCTGTTTATGTCTCCTCCTATGGGGCGTGACTGTATGATGACATCCCAATGGCATTACAGGGGAATAAAGCAGGCTTTCATGCTGCATAATTTGGATGTTAGTTTGATTTTTGCCTTTGGCCTAAACAATATTTTTTGTTGTATGTATCACAACCTATTGACAGTATCAACTTTCAGTAAGTACTAGTTCAATTACTTTGTGTTTCAAACAATGTAATGTCAGTAAATGTGGGAAAATGTACCGGCAAACAGTTTTCTATTTTGAAGAGGACTGTGTCATTAGGGACTCATGGAAAACAAATAAGAAGAGAACATTTCAGTGAAATTAAAAAAACTCAAGAAACCCAAGAGTTGCAATAAAGAATCTGAGTCAGGCAGTTCAAAGTCAGATAGATTTTTACTTGCGAGCAAAGCAAGGGATCAATACATGCATCACAAGTCTTACATGATTGAGCAAAGAATGAACAGAAGAACACAAACTTACTGTATATCCCCAAGATGTGTGCGTGCGTGTTATACATTTTGTGTGAGTGTGAAATCACAGAAGATGCCTTCACAGGATGCAGGTGCTATAATTCATAGTTTGCCCAATCAAGCAAATGCGTTGGGAAAATTCAGGGAGTTTTCATCCAATTGTTTCCCATGAACCGTTAACCATGTGAACTTGAACACGTCATATATCTGTGTAAAGCCAAAATCTTGTGTCTCTTATGTTTACTGGGACAAAGTTTACAGCAAACAACATGGATGTTTAAGCATTACAATGTTATATAATCATAGGAAATAAAGTTTTGTTGACAGAAAATAAGGCAGAGAAAAGAAGCAGGTTCTCAAACCAAAGCCCTTCCCTCCCCTCACCCCCCGCACAGAAATCAAGTAAAAGTAGACAACATTTACTCACAGTTCCAACTCATTCCTAAAGTCCCATGATGCACTGTGTCTTCTCTTTTCTTAGAGATATGTGGAAAATAATTGATGTGGGGAAAACAGTCTGTCAAATCAAAGGGAAGGTTGAGCATTCTGGGAAACACGCTAATTCGCTTTGGTGTTCAGAGTGAGATGAGTGGATCGATTTTTGCACTGTGCTTTCAGACAGCGTTTTGCCTGGTCTGCCTGTTCCTTCTCCTCCCTGTTATTTTAGAAGACATGTTTTAAGATGGAGTAATTTCCTTCGCATCAAAATGATTTCCCTTTGTGAAGAATTGGAGGGGGGGAGAAACTGCAGTTGACATTTGAAACTATACCAGAGGCTAGCTGATCACTTAATCAAATAATATTGATTTCTATCGCATGTTTTTAAGAAGACATTTGTCATACATCGGCCAATTAACAACTTATTAACAAATCCTTCTGTTATAACTTTTCAGAATAGTGCTATAAGACTGAGATTATGGAAAGTTGAGTTGATGTAAGTGCTTTAGAATTTGAGATTTGTAGTCCGGAGTATTTAAAAAACAAACCTTATGTTGAGATAAGTGCCGTAAAGATGGTTGTATAGGAGAAATATACAGACTAGGTTTAGTCAAATAAACACCTAAATGTACTTTTTAGACTTTTTATTTTTTTTACTATTAAGAAAGAAGAGATGTCATTGAAGCAAAATGGACTCAAATCTCAACCTTTTTGTCAGTGCTATCAAGTGTCTTGCCTTAAGGCTTAGACAGTAAAATACTAGACATGTCGGAAAATGGAGCAAATGTACGGTTTATCTTTTGGGGGATAGGAAGGATGATCATGGCTGAAGAACCGGACAGGCAGGGTTGTAAAGGCTGGTTGTAGAGGAGTTACACTGCATGGTGGCTGCATGGAGGAGCACGACATAGAAGCAGCTGGAATTTTTTTGGCTGGATGCTGTTCAGCAGCCGACCTTGATGTTCAGCTGTCCTATTATGTGTGAGAATGGAAGAGTCAATTGGCAGTGTTGGTGCTATTATAGGCCAGTTTTTTTGTTAGAAATGTGTTATTCCATGCTTCAGTTAATGGGGGTTAGCTAGTTATCTGCCTTCAGTGATGCGTCTGTGTGTGTGTGTGTGTGTGTGTGTGTGTGTTTCTGCTTTTCCGTCGTTGTATTACTGGAGAATTCCTAAGTGGAATCTAGCTGGTAGCATGTATAAATTGGGTCACTGCTGAATTAAACACCAGAGCCTCTGCTTTTTTTCAGCGCTGCTTCACTGCTGTGCCAGAGAAGGGCAGGTTAGAAAACAGGCACACGGCCACAAGAGTTCAAATAAGCAGTGGAAGCCTGGGTTGAGTGGGACTGCTGCTGCGAAACACAAGTAGTGGGCATGTCGGGAGTCCGCCCTCAAACAAACATGTCCTTCTGTCGAAAAGAAAGGGTCATGTGCAGCTGAAAACAACATGGCAGCAAATCTGAGAGCCAGATTCCTCTGTATGTGTTTCTCTAACAAGAAAAATATAGCAGAGAGGTTGGATATAAGACTAATAGGGGGACGCCTATGAAGTGAGGTCGAGAGGAGGCAAGCCCAAATGAGTGTGTCTTGCTGGCCATGGTTGGGGAGTTCATGAAAGTGTTTTGACAGTCTGTTAGTCTGTTTTTTTTGTTTGTTGTTGTTGTTGTTTTTGTTCTAATTAAATAATAAAGTGCAGCCTTTTTCTCCTGAGCGGTCAGAACTAAAGCCGGAGAGCGCAGCCAGCTGTCTCTTTACCCGATGTGTCAAAGGGTGAGGCCGAAAAAAAAAATATAGCTGCACTCGGAAAGAGGCAATTAAAAATAAATACACTCTCAGTGATAAATAGAGACATTCCTTCAAAATTCAAACATGTACTCTCCTTATTTGGCCACTGAGAAGCACAGCAGATGGGGAATAAAGCTTATAGACTCCAGGGCACAGCACAGTTGAATCCAGCCCACTTTTGTATGGCTATACAGTCCTCCTGTCTCCACTGTTTCCGAGCGCTCTGCGGTAGGTCCCATTGCTCAAACTACTGCAACCAGTCAACCACACTCAAGGACAACACACCACTTTGAGGGGCAAGGGAATTAATATTTTATATCCAGCTCTGCATCATGCGGCGAGACAGACAGACAGCCAGGCAGGCAGGCAGGCATACTAGCAAGCAGATACAAGGCCATGCATAACCACTCCCTAGCCTGCAGAGCCTCCACCACAAAGCAGACAAAGCTCAAACTGCATTACAATTCAGCATGTGTTGGGTGGTTACAAAAGATGCTGTGCAGGAATAGTTGGATCCAGATGGAGAGTAAACCTTGATACTATTGATTAATGGAGTCACCCTTTACACAAGCTCAACCCAAGGCCCTACCGTTGGCTCCGACTGCCCAGTGAAATGGCTTTCAGATTAGGAAACTCAAAGTGCTTGGCTCTGGAACGAATTAAAGAGACCACTCCAAATGTTCAGTGCCTCTCGTTTGACTAGGCAAAGGCATTGAGTAGAATGAAGATTTTGTTTTTATACTATAAACTACTGACAAACTTGTCTACCAAATTCACAATAATTATCATTAAGAGCTTCCATATTTCCATTAAGTAATGTAGAGATGAAGATTTAATAAAAATCCAGACTGGTCTCTTCCAGAGCTGTATATGGAAAAGAGTGCTGTTGTCAGTTTAAACATTGTATTGTATGAAATCTATCAATTTCAATAAATAAGAAATACAGGTCGGATGTACAGAATCCAGTGTTTGCAAAGACACTGCTAACCTCTTAGTGTTGATACAAAAGATATTCAGTCGATCGAAGCCTTCCTTTGCCAAAGTGTCAAACCTTGTCCATGTTACACATCAGCATGGTGGACTCATAAGGTGGACTCTGGAGAACACTTGTTGTCAAAATCCCTTTTTGTCAATATCAGTTAATATCTCCTCACTATTCACTTCCTATATGAGCAGGGTCCTATAATTCCAGGGTTAAAACAGCTTGTAAAAAACAACTAAATTAGCAGCAAAACACCAGTGAGTGATCCGGAACTTTACCAAATGTCACCCAAGAACCAAAGGGAGGTTCTTTTTTAGGGAAATCAGCAGTTCTGCTTTCTCTGTTGTCAGTATGTTCCTCTTAAATGTTATTCTATAGTTAAACATATGACTTAGGGACTATGAAATTTGGATCAGTACATGGATCAGTGGCATCAGTCTGATGTCCGATGACCCTATATTGGATTGGATTGCAGCCCTATGTTCCCACATTTCTAAGATGTTCCTTGCCTCAAAATGAGGCCCTTTGTTCCCACAGCTCGATGGCCCCACAGCCCTATGGTCCTGAAAATGGCTTGGGTTCAGGCATCACAGCTGGGTGGTTAGGGTAAGGGGATAGGGAGGAGAGGTTAGAGTAGAGTAGGAGTGAGACACACACACACACACACACACACATACTTTTCTCTATTATATAGTTAGATTACTTGAAATGTGGGACCATCGGGGTGTGGGAAGATAGACACGCTCCCGTGGGAACATAGGGCCTCATTTTGATTTTTTTTTTTTAGAAATGTGGGAACATAGGGCTATGGGGATATATGGCTGTGGGGATATAGGCACGCTGCCCTTTTAAACATTTACATTGTAATGAATCCTGCCAGGAGTGAAAAAGCAATTATTTAGAATCGTCT
>NC_137234.1:26867415-26877415 GCF_949987685.1 Ammodytes marinus | reverse complement strand
ATAAATAAATAAAAACTAAACAAATGTTTCTGCATTTCCAATGGCCACCTTTGAAAATATTGTCATAAAACCATGAAAAAAAGCCTTCATGAAGTTTTTGTAGAGCCAGCAACTGTAGAATTTTGAAAAAAAGACACTTCGCATTACTGTAACCGCTAAAGGGGCCACTCCTACTTTCCCTACCATCCTGCATCAGCAGATAGCAGGAGCAGTTAAGTTTATTGTGTCATAAAGTTAGTCTATAAAGTGTTATTGTTCAGCATCACACACTTATCTGCACATTTATTTACTGAGAATACTGACTGATACAACATCTGAGATTTTTTAACATCACTGATGTGAGCAGTTTATCAGTTAGCACGTTGTCTTCAGCCCATGGGTCTATCTGAAACGTAAGTCACTTATATCTTATGATATGTTACTTAGACGTATACATCAACGTGTGCATTTCCTCATATCGACCACTTGCTTTCTGTGGGAAAAGATCCTCTTTAAGCCTCCAGCAGCTGCATCACATCACATAGTGTTAGGCCACTTAGGCACTGTGTGAAATTGATGATGGCCGACAGTGGCGGCCAAATGGTCTCATACAGTTATTGAGAGATATAAGGCTTCAGCATCACCTAAACCAATTTGCATATGTATTACGGAGAATAGGGGCTGCTTGACCTCCTAACAGACAGACAGGGCTGGTCGAGCTGTGAAATGTCATCTTCAACTTGAAACATTTTAACAATGATAGGATGTTCATTTTTAGCACATTACTGAATTATGCAAAAAAAAACATTTTAGGTCAAATGTTGCAGATTAACCACATTTTAACCTTCTCCTCGGTCGCTCTTCATATATCTTCATATATTACTTTTAGTATTTCATAGTGAGTCCATTGTGTTTGGCATAGGTTGGCCTCTTCAGAAGCTGAGGCTTATCACTCGCAGCAAAAGGTCTAAGGAGGACTGCTAATCCGCACGCCATAGGGATAAGAGGCCACATCACTGTGCTGGCAGTAATAGTGGTGTATGTTTCAATTTAAACGTAAGCTTTCAGAAAATTAGCACCAATGATGTTCCTTCCTTTATCATTTGCTCTTGCACTCTTCTTACCAATGGCTTCCTCCTTTTTCTGTACTGTCTGTATTGCTATGCCGTGCCTCACCCTTCCCCCACGTCTAATGTTATCCCCTCTGACTTTCTCTCTCACCCTCCATTTCAGACCTGTCATGTTCAAAAAAGGATTGAGTAAGATGTATTAATCACTATATACTGAACAGGGAAAACAGCACAAACAATGCACCCAATTGGGGTTTGTCTTCTTTTTTTTCTTCTTTTTTGCGGTCATGCAAAAGACTTGAGAAAATGGACAAAATTGAGGCAAATGTGAGTAGGCGTAGTATGCGGGTGGAGCCAGAAGACAGAGTGTGATATTAGCTGGAGCAGAAGGACTGCAGCCTGAGCCTTGGCCTTTTTAGAGTCCTGAGAGAATTAATCAGTCCTCATTCCGCCTCAATGGAAGTAGACACACACACACACACACACACACACACACACACACACACACACACACACACACACACGCACACACACGCACACACACACACACACACACACACACACACACACACACACACACACACACACACACACACACACACACACACAGACAGAGAAAGACTGAGAATAGGACGGTAGAATTTACTCTGCAGATACGTAGATATCTACAATACTGTGCTGAAGTGTTATTGTTTTTCCCCCCTCCGTAATAGCACTGGCTTGGGTCATAAGGACAGTGTGCGGCAGATAAAAAAAAGTGGCTCTTCAGGTTATTCAGCTGTGTTGTTTACCCCAGCAGTATTGGCTTTTCTACAGTGCCAAAACAAGCCTTTGCCGGATCTTTGCAATTTTCTGGACAAGATGAATAAAATGACAGACTGTGACTAGAATAAAACACGGTGCAGCAGCCAGCGCAATAACCTTCATGAATAATCTTCTAGGCCAGTGGTGTCAAACATACGGCCCGCGGGCCGGATCCGGCCCGCGAGATGATTTAATCTGGCCCGCGACTTGTAGAGCACACATTTATGATTATTTCAAAAAAAAAGTAAGTCTCTAGCCCATTCCTGTGAGGAGATATGAATTTTTAAAGAAATAACCAAAATGCTCACTCCAGCCGCTAGGGGGCAGCCAAAATTTAAAAAAGCACATTTCAGCAACATGGGAAATGGTAAATGGCAATCTTGCTTCACCGCTATTAATGTTTCCTCCAGTGCTTTATGGCAAAGTAAAACCCCCAAAAAAAAATATATATATATTTTTAGTGCTGAACAATTAATGTACTAGCAAGCGCGATGTGTCCGCGGCTCTGCACGCGCGAAACGAGCAGGAGCATGCTAGTGTAGGCCTACAAGATTTATTTCCTAATTTTCCATGCTGCTTTATTTGTATGTTTTAAATTGGGAAAAACGAATTCCAAAACAACCAATAACCTCTGTATTTAAAAATAAATCAAAACAGTAGAAGTTGCACTTTTATTTAATTTAATTTTGTACTGTCTGCATGTTTGCACAAAATGTGTCCCTGTACATATAGTAAACAAAATTGGACAACTGTAACGTCAGTGCCTGTTGTATTTGTGTATTCAAATAAACAGTTGTTTATTTCATTAGTGCGTATATTGGCATCTTTGAGCAAAATACCCCCAAAATTTTTGCTGCGGCGCTTCGCGCCGCACCTCCTATTCCCATGGCCAGCAGCAACCTTTACTAAGACATTTCCTGGGGGGTACAGAGATCCCTTATGATCCATGATAATGTAGGTTACAAATGTAGGCTGAGTGATAAAGCATATTACTGAAAAACAAAGCTAGAGATTTGGAGTTGACATATGTACGTTATTTTGCCATTATTTTACTGGTCCGGCCCACTTGAGATCAGAGAGGCTGTATGTGGCCCTCGAACCAAAATGAGTTTGACACCCCTGTTCTAGGCCATTTCTCCCACAAGAACAGATATCCTTTGAGAAAAAAGTGTAATATCCACAACGCTGAGTAAAACTGGTGGAACCAGACAGATACTTATACTCTGTGTCACCATCGCTCTGTGTCAGCCCCCCCTCCCTCCCCCCACACCCCTGTGCTCCCACGGGGACCACAGGCACACTAATGATTCATGCAAATGTGATATTTCCATTCACTTCATGCAGTATTCATTCTTTTGACTTGTCAAGGTATCAATTAGTGGAAGCAATCGTTGCCGTCTGTCCTAAGAGGCTTGTGCGATAACATTATCGTAAAGTAATTAGTGGTTATTATTGTAAACTCATCTCACCTCTGACATCAAATTAAATTAATTATCACGGAGGAAGCAGGCCAAGTCCTTGTTCAATAACTTCATAATTACATTTAGACGCTACGATAACTGGAGCAACAGTGTGATCTACTTTGTGACTGTGCATTGCATATACTGTGTGTATACCTATTTTAATGACTTATTATCATATTAATACTACAACATTGTGAAACGTTTGATAACAAACCCAATCATGCAGTGTACCCCCACAGATGTGTTACTCTCCTAAATTCTAAATTGAAACTTTTGTTCATTGCCATTAATACAGATTGGAACTTTTATGCTTATTATTTTTCTCTCATCGTAATTACCTCACCTCAATTTGAATATGATTTCTAAGGGCAGACTCACTCTATGCATTTCGTACCGTGCCTGAGCGTGATTGGCGTCTCAAGTCTAGTAGGTTTCAGTAATGTGAGTGCTCCGTACTGTGTTCAAGAACATCCTTGGCCCTGTCACAGTTGGAAGAGGTGAGCACGAGCATATAACACAGTCCTGACGTACATTTCTATGTGCGAGTATACACTCTTATAGTCTTTTTTTTTTTTTTTTTTAGTAGCTGTTGTCAAAGATTACTGCGATGGGCTCAGTTGTACCTGTGGTATGAGGCCACTCAGGCCAGTGCTGTGACCGTCCCACTTCCAGCCCTGTTTCGCTTTTTTTGCTGCTGCACATTCATAACCCGATATATGCTGTAGCAGGTGCACTTGGAGAAAGCCACAAAGTCCTTGTGTCCAAGAAGTTTTGAGCTTGCATGATCTAAAATAGGACCTGCTTAGTCAGAGTCCAGCCTTGTAACCATGGACGTCGATTTGGCTAAACAAGTGGGGGGGACAAACAGGCATTCTGGAGTGCATTTTCAAAAGTGGGGGGGACAATGAGGAAACATCTTTTTTTCTCTTTAGTGCAGGTAATGAACGGTTCTGAAAGACGGCATACCCGCTCACTAATGAATACAATGTATACAAAACACTGATGTCTGACACATTTGATGAAAAAAGCATTTTCAAAAAGCAGCGGACATATGAGCCACTAGCTGCTCCCCGTAGCCCAACCAAACATGACGTAAACAAAAGGAGATTGGGAAGGTAGTTCCGACTGAGCACATCGAGCCGAAGCACGGCTGGACTGTCGCACAACAATATTACTCCGCCTCGGTCTCCATGGCAACCTAGCTAGTAGCATAGCCATGATCAGCTTCAATTACTTCTTGATAAACAACCAGTGACGTGCGGTGAGGTCAGTGAGTGGGTAGGCACTGAGTTCTGAAAGCCAGATTTCTCTAAACCTATATATTGTTAAATCAAAAACAATAAACAACAAACAGGCACGCACGGCCGATTTCAAATAAGTTCCTCCCTTTCTTTCTTTCTCTCTCTCTCTCACTCACTCACTCACTCACACACACACACAGACGGGACGTATATGAAATGTCACGACGGTGACTTCAGGTTTGCCCGTAGCCTACTGTAGTTTGGTCTAAATGATTAAACATCGCATCCATCGACTTAACGGACCCGTCCCTCACACCGAGGGCCGAAAAAACGTAAGGCAACAAGTCAAACCTTCGCCGATTCAAACTACCGGTACTACTTCTATTCAACTTAAAAATAAAAGACAGCATTCATCATTATGTAGGACTACAGCATAACTGATGGCAACTCCACTCCATAAACGTTATCTTAATAGATAAAGTACCAGTAGCATATGCCCCATGGACCAGGCTGTCCAGCATCAGAATGTAACCATTTACCATCACATTGCAGAGTTTAGGTTTGTCCGTCAGTAACAATGAAAACACAACTGCTCAATTGAATATAAAATGCAGAATGGATTGCACTCGGTATCAATTCATCCAACTTTATTATTAAATAAACCCCAAAAAAGTTTCTGACTCACCAATCTGACTCCCTGGCTGTAGAAATAAGCAAGACGATAGTAATCCAGTGACAGTCTGACTGACAGCACAGCTAGCTAGCATCCTTCCGTTCATGTAGGCTACCTGTCCGTTTGAAATGCTCGAACATTGTTTGTCCCTGTTGCTGCTGTACACCGTCCAAGGCTGGCGCAGGCCTTTCTCTTGCTATTCATTCTGTTCCTTTTTAAATTATAATCCAATTTGTTAAAATTCCTCCAGTCTGAAATATCTGCGGGCACGGCAACTGCAATGTTGACTTAAAAATCCGCGGGGGTAATGCGACGTGAATGAGCAGCCTAAGCTGCGTAAATGTCTAGTAATATCTCGATTTTAATTGGTCCATGAATGATATGTAATGTAAAGGCTTATGTGGCATACCATTTACGTAAAAAAGGCACACAGAATTATGCTTATTTGCGTACATGTTAAATAATACAGAATCAAGTGCGCATGCGCGAAAACTTTTTTCCCCCTTGTCGTCCACAATGAATAGGCGCAAAGGCACTGATTCTTTGCCGTACACAATGAATGGGAAACAGCAAAGGCACAATATTTTTTTGGCATAACTTACTAACTGCCACGTTTCGAATCAAAACGTCTACACTTTTTTAAAGTAATCGCGGATTACATGTAAAGATCGAAATAATTAACAGTAATAATACAAATATAAATTTATTAAATAAAAAAAATATTTTATTTTATTTTATTTTTATTTTTTTGCACACGGCGCCAGGGTAGGCACCGCACGTCACTGTAAACAACATCGTCAGTATCCATGTGCCGCGACACAAGCTGCTGTTAGTGTCCGCTACATTAACAGTCATTAGTGGGCATAGAGGATGGTAATCCCTACAGTTTACACTTCACAACGGGACACTTAAAGTCACTCGCCATTGTCTCTCTGCTGCTGATTGAAATGCATCAGTCTTCTCTGGTGTGCAAACTAGCGGAGACTTCGGAGCATGTTTTCTCTGGTGTGCAAACTAGTGTGTGTGTGTGTGTGTGTGTGTGTGTGTGAGAGAGAGAGAGAGAGAGAGAGAGAGAGAGAGAGACCTTGACGCTGTGTTTTAATACGGCTGGACGCACTCCATGTCCGGCTTAAAAAGTGGGGGGGACAAAATGAGTCTTGACGAAAAGTGGGGGGTACATGTACCCCCCATCCCCCCCGTAATCGACGTCTATGCTTGTAACATCGAAATAAAAGTTGTTTAAGTTCTTGCTCACTGAACTTATGTCAACACACATTTTAGTGTTACTAGATATGACACTATGAAAAAAATAATAACTTTAAGTAGTCTAAACTTTTTTTTTATTTCCACAGTGAAACAAACAAGTTGTCAACTCTTCTCTTGTCCCTTCAGCATCCCACTGCAGCGTGACATCACCCCTAGAGTTCTTGCAGGTTGCTACGGCGACAGTTGCCATGAGGGCTGCAGTGCATACTTTAGGGGGCAGTTGTCATGGAGACAGGTTTGAGTTTGATTGACAGTTTAGTCTACATGGAGCCACCGTGTTATAGGGGCAAGAGAACGCTCGGCTAACTTCTGCCAAAAGTTTGCTATTTTGCAAGCAGATCCCACACATGGCATCATCACCCTGCATCACACGCGTCACAGGACAGACTGTGGGCTACATTTGGCAATCCGCTGACATCTTCCCTCAACAGTTTCATGCTTCACTCTCTCTAGTTCCTCTGGCACCAATCATTGCCAAAGAGCGACTGTTAATTTTATGTGACCGAGATCAAACATGGCCGCCCATGAAAAATCCATGAGAAAAACTTTTGGAAAGGAAAGGCTGACAGTTTTTTTGGGGGGGCCATGATTTTTTTTTTCTCTCTTCTTTGCCTGCGTTCTTCACTACGGCAGCATCATACTCACATTCCCAGATGACACTTGGGAATGTCATGATTTTAGGCAGCACATGAGAAAAAATATATAATCCACAGAGATGGCGTGAAATGTGTTGAAATTATTCAAATCTTTGTGGAAAGCTTTTATTGCTATCAGAGTCAGAAGTTGTTCCAGAAAGCTATTTTTAATTGGCTCTCTCAAGCAGGTAGAGATACTGTAGGTAACAGCCTCTCCCATGAGGACTTTGAGCGTGTGTGTGTGTGTGTGTGTTAGTGTGTGTGTGTTTGTTTCTCAGTGAGTTGTGATGGGAGCTGAAGCAGAGAACAAAAGGGGGGAGAATTCATTAAAAACTCCTGTCCTGTCTGTCCTGTATAGATGCTATGCTTAATGAGCCACTCTCATTAGCACTTCCACTGAGCGAGCCTCCACACTCATTGACAACTACACACACACACACACACACACACACACACACACACACACACACACACACACACACACACACACACACACACACACACACACACACACACACACACACACACACACACAGGCACACACGCATACAGTTTTTTCTCAGACTCCAATCTTGTTAAGCCTATCTTTTTTTTTTTTTTACTCCAAAGCTGTTCAGGAAATTGTTTTGGGCCGATGACTGACCTTTTGTGAGCTTCTTAGCTGCTTCTCATCTGGCTCCTCCTCCCCATCTCTCTCTTCTTCTTGCCTCCCCCTTTCTCTCATCTTCTCCTCCTTTCATCTGCGCTCCCACGTCTCCATTCCTGCCCCCAGACATGGCCGCCCCCCTGCACCTCATACTATAGTCATCCATTTCTTTCTTCACCAAGATTAAGGTGAAGTGGATCACAGGGCGCAGGGCATGTGATTTGGACTGTTAACAATAGCGAGGTTAGGAGGAGGAGAAGAGAGAGAGAGAGGGAGAGAGAGAGAGAGAGAGACGTGTGTGTGTGTGTGTGTGTGTGTGTGTGTGTGTGTGTGTGTGTATGTGGGGGGGGGGGGGTGGAACAGAAGTCAGTGTGTAAAAAAAACGACGTCTCATCCGGCTCAGTCAGTGGGTCTATAGGATATTGTGTTTGCGTTGCATTCATCACTTATTCATTAGGATTTAATGGGCTCTGAGATGAGGGTGCATATGCAGCGCAGTGTGAAGTGGGGTGTGTGTGCGGCAGTGGAGTGTTGCAGAGTCAAAGCTATACATGCGCCATGTGCTTCTTCAAAGCTTACTACATCTCTGACACCGGCAGGCTGAATAGTGAACAATAATATATATAAGCATTCAGGCCTTCTATCAATACGATAATATTATTGATTGATTGATAATTGGGAAGAACATCTGAATCGAGCACAGGAATGTCGGCCCACACCAGTTAAAATAACCACAATGTGCAGAGGTCATGATAAAATGTAAACGCATTGAATTGCTATTACTGGAAAAATGTCAACCATAATCATCTCGAAAAAAAAAATTCATGAAAAATCTCAAAGGTTCAATCTTAAAGGGAAAAATGTAAAGCTTTCGATAAATTATTTCTTTTCATTATAATCATTTAACCATTTTATTTAGCACTGATAAAGTTGGATTTCTGACGTGTACTTTTTTTGCATACTTCTCGAATGAGGAACAATATTTTTTTCTAATTTAACAGAAGAATTGAATTTGGTAGCAAAATCATCCAATCTCCATTTTTTTTTCTTCCATTAATTTCATTAAGACCAGGTGGAATATTATCAGGGGACGTGTTGCATGCCTTCACCCTGACATGGCAGGACATCGGTCTAAATGATATACATGGCAGCTTTAATGATTACAAATGACTGTAGTTAAGTTAAGTCCCCAGGTGATATTAGCAGCAGAGTATACTCCTGTGTGTGCATTTGTAAGGCGTGTGTGTGTGTGTGTGTCACACACACACACACACACATACATACACACACACACACACACACACACACACACACACGCACACACACACACACACACATACACACACGCGTACACACACGCGTGCACACACACACACACACACACACACACACACAATAAAATATACAAATATATCACTAAGTGGTGTCAGCTTAGATAGCAGGGGCATCCTTCTCGAAAACCTGGCAACAAGAGTTACCGTTTCCACAGCAAACAAGTACCATTCTAAAGAAGTAAATTAAGAGATAGGAACACAAGTGGGAAGTTATCGATGAAGAGGAGTCAGGGTGAGGAAGAGGAGGAGTTAGGAAGAGAAAAAGGGAAAAGAAATGAAGGAAAGAGTGAAGGAGCAAAGAAGACGCTGAATGAAGTGTGGGAGGGTAATGGAGGTGGAGTTTGAGATTAGGCAAGAGGTCAGACACAACCAGGGAAAGAGATGAGAGGAATGTCAAAAAACATAGCTCAACATGTTTCTCATGGCATCGTCTCTGTCTGGATGAGGAGGAAGCAGATTAGTGAATGCATTGGTTTCATTTTATTGTTTGTACCCTGAGTGGTTACATCATTACGTGCTAATGCTTGTGCATTTTTATATGAGCAGTGAGCACGCTACAGACATTTAAGGGGATCTATATATCTCTGGGTATTTCAGCCTCGGCACATGGCCGCCTTGGCTACTGTGGCTGAAGTACATCCTTTCAAAAGCATGTATTAAGTCGATGTCCGACCATTAGAACTGTGATTGGTCAGCCTTTGTTTTAATGCTCAGTTTAACTTTAACGTTTAAAAAACAAACTGATGTTCCCATCAGCCTTGGCCATACTTTGTGTTTAATACTTATTACACAAGCAAATATTAGCATGCAAGGTAATGTAAGATTGTGATCATGGTAAATAGTATACATATTTAGCACCAGCATGCTAGCATTGTGGTTGTGAACATTA
>NC_137234.1:26709915-26862415 GCF_949987685.1 Ammodytes marinus | reverse complement strand
GGATTGTGCTTCAAACAACGTGTTCAATAGTCATCAATACAATCTGAAAGGACGTTATTTACGTAAAGTGTGAAGTGAATGTAATCCACTTGCTTCGATTTTCTAGGTACTACCCGTGCTGGAAGAGCTGATGCTGTAGATAAAGCCAATGAGATGTAATGCAGGCCAACGTTTTGCCAATGCATTCAGTGTCAACATTTTGCATCTAAGTAGGATAACGTTAATTAAATTTTTTTTTCCAGTTTTCTTGTAGATTGTAAAAAATATTATGAAGAACTCATTAATACCCGAATATGGGTCCCTGGTGTGCCTACGAGACCTCCAATGTGTCAGAAAAGAACAACCCTCTCCCTTCTTCCTCCACCTACAACTTTCTGAAAATTATATTTTGCCAACAGCCCGTGCTCCCCATCCAGAGGTGCGTTGTCTGTGATTTTAAAAGTCTGCTGGGAGGGCACGTCCCTGTCACCTCCACTCCTCCACAAAGCTTGTGTATCTCCAACTGAGACGTTGAAGATGGAATAATTTCCCCTAACTAAACAGGGTCTATAATCAATGATTACCACCTTCTGCAACCCACTGCAATCAGCCAGACACATCTTATCAGAAAACACTGTGTGTGTGTGTGTGTGTGTGTGTGTGTGTGTGTGTGTGTGTGTGTGTGTGTGTGTGTGTGTGTGTGTGTGTGTGTGTGTGTGTGTGTGTGTGTGTGTGTGTGTGTGTGTGTGTGTGTGTGTGTGTGTGTGTGTGTGTGTGTGTGTGTGTGTGTGTGTGTGTGTGTGTGTGTGTGTGCGCGCACTGCAGGGGAAGGCATGTGTGTAGGTGGATGATTATGAGGAGATATGTTGGTTGGGGGAAAAATCCATGAGATATTAAGAAAAGACAAACATTTACACTCTTTACACTCTGACCGGCATTAGATTTACAGATTCCATTTTTCAGATCTCATAAAAATCATGTCACCTCTGTCTCCTTTGTAATGAGATAAACAAGATGTTCATCCGGCCGTGTTGAAAACAGCATCCTGTTTGGACGATTCTGACCCACAATCCGGTGCGCATGTGAAGTCACGTCACATCGACGAAGCCTCCATATGAAAAGAAACAGGGATGCGACGGACATAAAAGCAAGAGGCAAGATCAAGGTGCAATGTTATGATGAAATAAAAGAGTAAAAGTACGTCCCAATAGTATGCCTACTGCATCCTAATTAGATTATTTTTATCGTCGGATGTAGTATGTAGAATAGAAAAAAGAAAGAGTATGCGATTCGGAATGCAGGGACCATGTCCTCATTTATTTATCGTCATACACTCATCCGTTGTTGCGTCACAGCAAGCAAGGGTCCCCAAACTCTCCCTTTCCTGGGCCACATTAACCAGCTCTGACTGGATTATCCCCTAGGCGTTCCCAGGCCAGTGTGGAGGTATAAACTCTCCACCTAGTCCTGGGTCTTCCCCGAGGCTTCCTCCCAGCAGGACAATGCCTCAACCAGATGCCCTCTATACCCACCTCTTCTGGCTCCTTTTGAAGCAAAGGAGCAGCAGCTCTCCTGTGAGCCTTCTCCCGGATGTCTGATCTTCTCACCCTATATGTCTAAGGGAGAGGCTAGCCACTCTCCTAAGAAAACACATTTCCACCTCTTACACCTGCCATCTACTTATTTCTGTCATGACCCACTCAGGCCTCATCCTGACTTAAACTCCTACCACAGTCACACACATGTCTGGGATGCTAACAATAGTACACAGTGTACCTAGCTGTTTTTACACAGCCAGGCGGAGAGACAGTGTATCCCGTGGGTCAGTGATCTGTGTGCATTAGATAGATCACAGCTTTTCCATCCCATGCTTTTTGGAGCCGTGCCAGTGAGACCCGGGCTGCAGAGGGAGAGAGGCCATATATATATATAGACACATACAGGAAGGGGAGGGAGGAAGAAAGCAGGGATTGGAGCAAATATGTATAGTATAATGGACAATTGCACACACTACCTTTTTTTTTAGAAGGTGCAAATAGACTCACACTGAATTTTATTTTAATCAGTCCTCGGTTGTCTGGATGTTCTGCTGTTGCTGGATTGTTCTTTGGGTATGGTGGGCAACTCCGCTGGGTCCCCTCAAGCTTGGGATGCCCCGCAAAAAGCCCCAGGCTTAATGGGGTTCCACTGGTTTGTGATGAACTTTCAGTCAACTTTATTACCTTATCCTGAGGCCCTGTCTTGATACTTTCCTTTATTAGAACACAGTAGGGCCCAGCGGTATTATGGAGTATTAGGAATAGATGGTGAATGGGGACGCAGCAGCTACATTTTGGCCCCAGGATCCATATAGCGCGTAAACCTGGCCAATCAAAGAACACTGGTCAGATTTGATTTTATTGCTAATATTTTCGAATGGGCTTACCCATTTCCATTCTGAAAGCTGTGCACTCTGTTGAAAGCTAGCGTGTCTGTTGTGTTGGTTCTTTTCAAAGAACCAACACAAATGATATGACGCAGAAACTACCAGCCTTCAGACTGCTCAACAACGTTTAGTTTAAAGTACTGTATATATTTGGCCGCCTTATTTCCACATTTTCATGTTTAGAATTCTTATGTGATAATACCATGATTTTTTTTGATGGTAAGTTTTGGTGAGCAAAAGTTTGCAAATTTTAAAGGGAGTTGTTGTAATATTTCAGATTTACATTGGCTGTTTTGAACTCTTTTTCTTTGATGCAGTGTACTATTGCGATAGTACCTCCGGTGGCACCGATCTAATCAAAGCTGATCTAATGTTGTCTAATCTGCATAATCTACTTTGGGTCCAGGCGGATAAGCTATCACCATACAGTTATGGTCAGCAATCATGCACATACACACACACACACACACACACACACACACACACACACACACACACACACACACACACAGCACACACACACACACACACACACACACACACACACACACAGGGGCAGCACACACGCACATGTACATGCACAAATATACATTATGTGAGCAAACACATTGTTCCAGTTTATGGGTGTAATCAATATTTTAAATCAGTGAATGGTTTCTAGGGAAGATGGTTGCCCTTAATGTGTTTGCAGGCAGCTGAAGATGTGTTGAAGGAATCGGTTCTTTTGCTTTCTCCTCCACTTTAGATATATCGCTACTCGAAAGGTCACAACACACTTTCTGACTCACTTACTCTGTCACAGACTTTCATTGATCTACTGTGTGTAGTGTATGTAGTGTGCTGCTGGGTAATAGTGCCAATAGTGACACTCAAAAAACATCCAATTGATCCAACATGTTTTTGTTCCTGTCTCAGCTCTCACCCATTGGAGGTTGCTTTCCTCTATGATTCATGCCTCTAAGTCTAAATCATTTCTTCTCATTTTGTTAACAGCTGTACAGTTACTGTGAGAATCCCACCCAAGGGAGTTGCTCGACTTTACTTGTTTGTTTCATTGTGTCTTTTCAAATAACTGTTAGTAGTGCTTAATTTGCATCACTCTGTAGACTACAGTACATATATTTATATATAATGGACTCGTAATGCGGTCATTATCTCTTCAAGACAACTGCCAACATTCCTATGTATCACTGATGTTCATTCAGACGTGCATCCCGGTAAAGTAATTGCATCTCACAGCATGATAGTTAGTGAGTCATCACAGCCTCTTGGGGTAATATGGCACAAAAAAAACTAAATTGTAGCACCGGCCTAAATTCTGTAATCAAAAAGGAATTTCTGTTGATTGTTTTACAGATTGAAGCGTGTTTTATGCTCTGTGTGGATGCTGTTGACTATTCCACACACGAGCTGATTAAGACTAACCTCCTGTATATGTGAGTTGTGTTGCCATGTATGTGTGTGTGCGGACATGTGTGTAAAAAGCCATTGTCTGTGATAATGGAAGTCAATACAGCATGCGCTTGTGTGTGTGCGTCTGTCTCGCGGGAGCATTTGTCTTTGATTAGAGCGCAGCAGAGAATGGCTGACTGCACAGGAGCCTTAATTGACTCCCTGAATCACTGTACTGTGACTCCTGACGGTAAAGCGGACATGAACCACTGACTCTGCCCCTCTAGAGAGCATACTGTATGTAGTCAATCGTGGCCAGGCGTCGATAGTGAGTTTTTTTTGCCTTGAAACATGAGATCCGTGCAGCACGTGAGAGTGGCCAGTTTAGTTCCTTGTAATGGTCAAATGTGTAGTAGAGCCTCAAGGTCAGTGGACTGTTTGCCAAGAACCCTGTTACAAATACAGAGGGTTTAAAAAAGAAAGGATTGAGGTAAGCCTTAGGTGATCTTAGGTGTACTCTTTCTGCTGTACGTTCAGGTTTTCTAGCAGTAGAATCAACCACTTAAACATTTATTGGGCGCTTCTTGAGCTCCTGCACCAGTGTCGGAGAGGGGTCGGGGGGGGGGGGGGGGGGAGAGAATACTGAGAAATACAGAGAGAGTGTTTGTGGAGCTGCCAGGCTTGTCAAGTCGTTTTTTCAGCGATGGCTTAAATGTCACCGACATCTATTTTGTATGAAAAAGTTACGCACTGTAGCTTTAAGATGAGCGAGGGGGGGGGGGGGGGGATCCTTACCTTGACATAACCTGCAGTGTGTGGTTACAGTTGCTAAGCTATGATTGGGCATCTATTCGGGAGGGAATGGAGGGTGTTTTTTTTTAGCAAACCGTCAAATCCCCTAAATGATTGAAAAGGTAGCTGTGAAAAGTTGACTAAAGTTAAAGCAGGAGCTGCGGTCCTATCTGAAACAAGCAGCTCCTGTGGCAGGTCACCGTGTTCACAGTGTCAGCATCACAGCTCAGACACTCAGGATGTCCTCTCCTTTCTCCGTCCTCCCTGAGAGAAGCAAGGTACAAGCCGTCCACAGACAGTCACAGGTCTATCGCATTAAACAAATGGTAACACTTTACAATAAGGTACACACAATTGTAGTAACTACACTGTAAACAATTGCTGTAAATTTACAGCAGGATTTCAACAGCATTTACCTGTTATTTATAAAAACAGCATTTAACTGTTAAAATAAAAGGCAGTCTGTTAAATTACAGTCCTTTGCTGTTATTTTACGGAACGGTAATGTTTTTCAAAAATACTGAACTTTCCTGTTAATTTACCATCAAACTTGGAAGGGACAACTTGACATGAGCTGCCTGCACATGTGAATCTTATACAGTTTTCTTCATTAATCCTCATCCATCCACATCTTAACTAATAAGTGTTGTTTACTGTATATCCTCTGGTTAAGTTTACTTAAAGTTGAGTTATATTTACTTGGAAATGGAAATTGCAGTTAACGTAATTAAACCAAGTTAGTCTTACTTAACTGAATAGTTGTGTTTACTCAGTAGAATTAAGGAAACGGATTGCCTTAGATAAATCAAGTAAGCACAACAAAGTGTATTGTAGAGACGCCCCCTTTCCCACAATGACTTGCACTGGACTAAACGTTTGTTATGTTGCTATTTGCACCCTCAGTAAAGGGGATGTTTCATTCCATTACCTCACTATGCATTTTGTTTAAATAAAACATTTCTGTGTGAACTAACTGTTATTTTTGGTTATAACAAACGGTTTGTGGAAATCTTAAACAAGATCCCTAGTTCAACTCAGGAGACAATTTACAATAGAAATTAATCATTCCATTGAACTTAATATATTGTAAAAGTGTCTTGAAGTAACAAACAGAAGCTGCTCTCTGTGTTTAGCATTTGAACAAATAGGGGACATAGTAAATTTACATATGGAATGAAACAGATCTGCCCAATGAAATATAACATCCCCTTCGCTCACGGTGCAAACAACATAACAAACATTTAGTCCAGGTTCATCCCTTTTTTCATTAACAGTATAATCCTGTCAATTTTAGTGACAGTCAAATAATGTTAATTTAACAGTAAGAAAATGGCAACCCTGCTGCCAGTTGATTACTGTTTTTACTGAAAAAACAGGTTCATACAGTTTTCTTCATTAACAGCATAATCCTGTCAATTTTATTGACAGTCATATAATGTTAATTTAACAGTAAGAAAATGGCAACCCTGCTGCCAGGTGATTAATGTTTTTTTACAGGGAAATTTCTTACAGTGTACGTATATACAGTAGATATGCATTACCTGCTACATAGGTTTATTTTAAATTTCTAGTAACTACTATATAGATATTGTGGAGGGAGATTAGCCAGCCTGACTATACCCACGATTATAATATGAATGTATATCTCAACCTGTCTGTCTCCCAACCCGACCCCTCCCATGTTTTACAATAACAATGTATGTATATTAGAACTGTCTGCCTCTCAGCCTGTCTCTCCTCCAAACCCACGGTTAGACGCCCCCCCCCCCCCCCCCCCCCCCCCCCCCGGGGAGTAAATGTTCCTTAAATATGTGACGATTTAAGGAAAGGTTGTCACTCCTTGTAACATACTTACCTGTGTTGGAACTAGTGACCACTCCGCGGAGTTTCTTGCTATTGATTGAAATAAAAACCTATTGCTTTACAAACGTATCATTGTGCTTTTACCACTACAATATGCATTACCTACTAAGTTTTTTCATATCTATGTAGTAGTTACTAAAAAAAAAACCAATGTAGTAGGTAATGCATATCTATGTTGTAGTTCCTAAAAATAAAAAAAATTAAATATTTTGTGGGTAATGCTATGTAGTATTTACTCCAACTGTGTCTACCTTATTGTAAAGTGTTACTGAATAAATTCTCTTTCTCTGTAGATTGAGGTGTTCATGGTAGCACTTGTGTGAGAATTGATTACCTCTGGATCGATAAGTGCGTGAGCTAACAGCGCACGCTTTGTCTAAATGAATAAGTATTGTTTTGGAGTAGTGACTGATGCTGACAAACTGAAGGCTTAGAAGGCTAAATTGATTTCCAGGCGCTTTGTTGCTGTTGGTGTTGTGTTTAATACAAGAAGGTGAACAAACAATTCAGTCTCCTTAAACCGTATGCACTGAACCCCACACATAACATCACTCTCTGTTCTCCCCCACCCCCCCCCCGGGGCCAGGCTTTAAGCTCTTGCTAAAAGGGCTTTTAAGGTTTGCAATGGCCCTGAAGAAAATCTCAGCCAAAAAGTCCTTGAAGTGTATCTAGGGGGGTGAGTTGGAAGAGGAGAGCAATAGATGGAGAAAGGGGGTGAAAAAAGGCGTGCTGGTCTATTCTTTACTTGTTATTTTGGCACGCCTGTCCACCTTGAAAATCCCCTCAACCGTCAAATGGATGCAAGGAATGAAGGGATATTTTGAACTGAAAAATCTATTCGGAGGAGTGAAAAGAGCAGAGTGAGAAAAACTGGGGTGCTTGGCTGTAACTTGTGTGAAGACAAGATAAACGAAAATAACCTTAACTTTAAAAAAAAAAAAATGTTAAAAAATGAAACTCCCCCGCACACTGTTTGAGGCTATTTTAGTATTAAAACTGTTGAAGGAATGACTTGCTTTTAGTTTGCTTTGGTTTTATAGATGACTTACTGTAATCAATCATACTTTTTTTTTCTCTCCTATTGTTTCCCAAAGGTTTATGAGAGAGGAACCAACGTGGAGCAGTTTGTGACCCGTTTCCTGCTGAAGGAATCGGCCAATCAGATCCAGTCTCTCCTGAGCTCTGTGGAGAGCGCCGTGGACGCCATTGACGAACAGCACTGCCAATCACGGTGAGCCTGAAACTGTGTGTGTGTGTGTGTGTGTGTGTGTGTGTGTGTGTGTGTGTGTGTGCGCGCATGCGTGCGTGCGTGCGTTGTGTAGTGTTGTGTGAGTGGGTGAATATAGGTATCATCGCATTCTGTGTAAAACTCTGAATGTCAGTGGTCACACACACTGTGTTCAAGTCTTTTCTGGTTTAAACCTCTTTCTACCCCTCTCTCTCTCACACACACACACACACACACACACACACACACACACACACACACACACACACACACACACACACACACACACACACACACACACACACACACACACACACACACACACACACACACACACAATATTCTCATCTTGTGTGACCCACTTGCATCACCCTCTATCGCTCCCTTGTTTCTCTTTGTCAACCCCTATGGATCTTTCCTATTCCAATGGTCTAAATATATTGATTTTTTTTTCCACTCTCTTGTTACCTTTACTTCTCCCCATCCACAATACAACACAACTTTTATCGTCATGCAATTGTCTTTTTTGCCTCAACCCTTCTCTCTCCTCCTCTATCTGTCCACTCGTCTTCATCAGTAATCTACCTGTCAAGGCGAGTCCACGGATGTCGGAGAAGCGCAACGAAAACGCTGTCCCCGACTACCCCCCTAACAACAGAGTCAGTGCCAAGGAGGCTGTCAGGACCATCAATACTGCCTCAGGTGACAAGCACACACACACACACACACACACACACACACACACACACACACACACACACACACACACACACACACACACACACACACACACACACACACTCTGCCCCTGCTCTGGATATACAGTACGGTTGGAAGGCCATCCGTCATGGTCTTGTGTGATTAGCTTCATTGCCAGTTCCTTTAGTGAGGGGGGACATCACTCTGGTTGGGCATAAATAAAACTCCCGACTGCCACTAAGCAGTTTTTCATGGGCACAAGCACACACACACACACACACACACACACACACACACACACACACTCATCCATACGTGATTTATTCTCCAATGTAGAGCACCTCAATCAGCCACCATGCACAGGTTCTGATGCAGCTTCCACAGCAGTGAACAGGGCAGCACAGATAAACAGGCGGAGGAAAGGAGGAGATAGAGTTGGAAGAAGTCAAAGTCAGGAGCGAGGCAAGCTGAAGGCAGAGAGAGGAAGACCAAGTTGAGGGGACAAGAAAAGTAAAGAAGGCTGAGGTGGCAAACAGAGTTAGATAATATATATCTCTGAGTGCTAAAAGCCAAGTCAGCCAGCCAGTCCTGTAAGTTGCCATATGGGTCCAGTCAGCATTTACCACTCAAAATCTGCTATGGAGTTCTGCATTTTTCTGATACTCCTAAGCAGCTGCAGCTACATACAGTGGCACCCCCCCCCCCCCTCTCTCTCTCTCTCTCTCTCTCTCTCTCTCTCCCTCTCTCTCTCTCTCTCTCTCTCTCTCTCTCTCTTTGTATAACACTCTTCCTCCCTCTCTTCTTTATCCTCCACCCACTCAAACTAATTGCTCACTGAAGGGATCAGTGGCAACACAACAACACAAACTTGACGGGAGAAGAAGAGTGGGACATTGAACACATACAGTTGAGTGGAGGTTCAGGGAAAGAGGAAAGCCACAGACGACAGAGCATAAACAGAAACAACCTCTGCTCAGCTGCTCTTATCGACAGCTGCAAGTTAAAGGTGTTCAGCTCTGGCGTGTCACAGGGTCATTTCGCCCCTGGGCATGACAGTTGGAAGGACAGAATGCATCAAATTTCTATTTGTATAGCAGTGTCCAATATGTTTTTGTACACAGTAATACACATAGTTGAGTGTTTTATGTAAAACAAAGTTGCGTTTTTCCCCAAAATGCACTGTGTCCTTGACAGACCAGTTGAATGCATTTCCTTCCTTGAAAAAACATTTGCAAAATCCAATTGGTCTTTTGAAATACATTTTTAAACTTTAAGTTTACTACAGTAGCTAGCAGTCCTCTTCTTAACTGCCTTCGTTGGTGCATTGCTGCTACGCTCCTTGACAGTGTGAAAACCCAGCGTCCAAGTGCTCGTCCTCTAGAGCATTCAGGATACTAACAACATGAGGAACAACCTTGCTAAAATATTGCTCTATAGCTGATACTCCTCCGGGTATCGCTTTAAATAGGGCTCTGTTACATTTCTTAAATATCTAGTTGTCAATTTGAAAACTATTATTTATGACTTGGTTATGATTACAGTTGAACATCTAAGTGTAGACTCAACAAAGCTGTTTCTTAATTAAATACATGTTTTTAAATACACCATTTATTGGTTTCCTTTCGTATCAGTACCCTGTTAGCATCTAACTTCAGAGACTTGAAACATGTTTGAGGCCCTCGCAGATAACATTTTCTTGATGCATTGTAGATGGCTGTGGCAGTATATGAGACGTCTGCCTGTTGGTGTGGCCATGGATGCTTGAATGTAGAAGGGATTTGTTCAGTATGTATGTGGTATGGAACAGTGACCTTTTCTGTGCATGAAACAACATACTTTTAATCTTTCACATAATGTCATGACTGCTGATTCTTTGCTTCAGGGGTGGAAACATTCATCCAGCGGGGCCAATGCATCCATCTCAATTCAGTACCAATTTTACTGCATTTAAATAGCAATAACTGACTTTTTTTATATTACTTATACTGTTACTGGCAATGTTCCTTTTCCACCACTTCCCTCCCTTATAATACTATAAAAGCATTTGATATGATCTATGATCTAATGCTCCATTTCATGAAAACCGTCTTCAGTGTTTTGAGACATTCAATTCCTATCTTAGCATTTAGTGAGAGAAATGCAATCACTTTTCTCTCTCTTTGGAATGCCCAATGCAGTTTCTCACCTACAGTAGTGTAATACGAATATAATACTTATATATCCAATAATATGGATAGGTTACTCATTGCACATTTATGTCATGCTTCTACAGCTTTGCCTTATCATTGAGTCCATCAGGGAATTGGAACATTAATGACTCTTTATTCAAGTCGCCAACCAATGTCTTGAAACATCTTGCTGATGCGTTCTTTCTGAGGTTCCAGTAGACACACGAACATTACAGTATGCTTTGCTAAAGGCAAGACATTTTTAAAGCATGCATGATTTATTGCATATACTGTAGTTCATAACATACAAAAACATTGCCCTTACACACGATGCCCTTTTTTTCATTTTCACTAGAAACCAACAACCCCCGAAATGGGTTGGTGCCTACAGCAATTTACTGCACAGTACTGTTTTCTGAATCTTGAGCATTTGCAATCATTTTACAAATTGAATGTGGTAGTGATTCTGCTAACCTGAATGACATGCAATTTGGCAAAATAATGTCTTAGGCGCTGCATTACCAACATCACATCAACAAACCCTAAATCAGTAAAACATCTCAAAAACGTCCACTTGTTAATGGAACAGCTGCTGGTGTTTGTTTGATTGCATCTGACTGAATGCTGTGGAGCCAACAGGCACAAAACAACAGAGCTCTATATCAAGGCTATTATGTTTCTGTTGAGTGATCGGCCAAGCAGAGATTGATCTTCTGTGTTAAAAATCATCTAATTGTTCAACATATGCGCATAACACTCCTTTTTATATACTATCTATGATACCACTGCACTACATCTGTGGCATGTGAAACCCCAACGTGTCCTACATAAAGCAGAAATGCTCCCAGTTACGACATACAGATCGTATACCAAGGCCAGTATAGTGTACTTTGACTCGACACATTTTAGCACAGACTTGTACATAAAACCCAAATTAGGTACACAAAAGTCAGTTGCCTTGGCAGGGTTTGGGGATTCATGGCCTCGCTGATGCAGTTAAGTGAGGAAAGTGTTGCTAACAGTTATTTCAGCTTCTGTAAATCGTTTTGTTTCATTGGCGTGTCACTCAAACACACACACGTGCACGCATGCACACACTCAAACACACACACACACACACACACACACACACACACACACACACACACACACACACACACAAACGCACACACACTGTGTGTTTTTATTCTCCCACTGCCTTGGTTTGGGACAGCCCATTGCCAGTTTAATCTTTATTCTACGTCTCCTTAAAATACATCGTCGTACATTATACACACTGTGCCGTATTTTTGCCTGATACCTTGCAGCACCCTGATTCGTCCCACTCACACTGATAGAAATAAACAGGAGAACTAGCATGTAAACACAGGGAAATAAAGATTGTTTTTCAGTAGACATAACTGTGCTTCTGTTTGCCCTAAACAGTGCAAGTCTTACTAGGAATATCAAAGTGTTGCACTGCACAGCCATATTCTTTAATCACATTCTTGGAGTTATTTTCTTTCGGTGGTGGTCCCTCGTGGCACTCTGGAATAATTAGACATTTTCTAAAAAATGACGTGCTTTCGTGCACAGAGGTAGATGAGGAGATTTAAATACCGCTTTGATCTCTGTAAGCTACTGAAGCAAAACACCAGCTAGTTATCTTAGCTTAGCATGAACACTTAGAATTAGAATGAGTGAGTTTTAATGATGTTGGTTGGCAGATTTGTATAAATTTGGACAGAGCAAAGCCTAAAAAACCTTTTCTAGTCTTTGCGCTATAAGCTTAGCTAAATTGACACAGTGGTACCCAGGGGGCAAAGTGATTTTATGGACATGGAGCGTTGTAAAAGGTTGTTCACCAAAAATGACATCTAGGACCTTCCACGATCACAACCTGGGTGGACAACCTTGTCAACAAGCTGCTGGTAAGCTACAGTGGGCCGACATAGCAAATCAGAACCACTGTTTAAGTGAATGGGGGTGAATGGGGATGGGCTAGTGGGGAATTTTTTGAACTTATAGATATTATTATGAAACTTTGCCAGTTGATTACTGACATTAAAACAAAAACTTTTTGTATTACAGTATTTTCCAAAATGTTTCAATAAATATGAAAAATCATCAATATCTTACTAATGATGCGTACATTTGCATATCTACAAAGCCCCAAAATCTAGATGTTGGAAGAAAACAAAGTCAATTTGTTTTAAAATTTTGAAAACAAAACAAGTGTCCAACTGCCTGAAGCCTTTCCTAATCACAGTTCAAATTTGATCAATAACCCATAGAAAATACATTTTTTACACAGTTACATTTCATGTGCCATGGACCAAAAGTGTCCTTTTGGAGTCTCCAGCTGGTATTTTAGGAAACGGCTAGACATTCCCTTGGAAAAAATTGTGTAAAAAATTCATTTTCTATGGGTTATTGATCAAATTTGAACTGTGATTAGGAAAAGCTTCAGGCAGTTGGACACTTGTTTTGTTTTAAAAATTTAAAAACAAATTGACTCTGCTTTTGTCCAACATCTAGATTTGGGGCTTTGCAGATATGCAAATTTACGCATCATTAGTAAGATATTGATGATTTTTCATATTTATTCCAACTTTTTGGAAAATACTGTAAAACAAAAAGTTGTTGTTTTAATGTCGAGTAATCAACTTGCAAAGTTTCATAATGATATCTATACGTTTAAAAAATTCCCTGTTAGCCCATCCCCATTCACCCCCATTCACTTAAACAGTGGTTCTGATTTGCTCTATCGGCCCGCTGTAGCTTTCCAGCAGCTTGTTGACCAGGTTGTCCACCCAGGTTGGGATCCTGGAAGGTCCTGGATATAATTTCTGGTGAACAACCTTTTACAACGCTCCATGTCTGTTTTTAAAAAAAAGGGGTTTTGCCTCCTAGGTATGGCTAAAGCTTCAGTTGCACTCTACAGACATCTGTACTTAATGTCAAACTATTCGTTGAATCGACAGAGAGAAGTGAGATAAACGCCTGGTGTTTTTCTAAAGCAGGGGTTCTCAAACTTTTGATAGCTGAGGGCCAATTTAGGAACCCAACATTGGACCGAGGGCCGCCGAATGAATTTTTCTTTTAAAACTGAAATAATTTCAATGGCCAGGTTGCGTCTTTACAGTTTACATGTATTGGTCCGCATCCAGTAATGTGTAATTAACACATTTTAATTAATTAATGAAGGGTTAGGTTTCATTTCAACATTGGGGGGGACACATTAAAAGCGGGGGTCTGGGGGTAGTGTAGTCCCCCAGAAAAATGTGAGGTTCAAACACTTGGGTGGGCTATCAGCAGTCAACTAGGCAGATAGTTCCATGGCTATCAGCAGCTAGCTAACATTAGCTTGTTAGCTAAACTTTAGGCAAAAGAGTTAGAAACCAGATAATGTTAGCATCCATCCTTAGACACTTGACCTAATCTAATTCACCTTGAAGGTGAGAAAGTGCATCGTATTGGGCTTAACAAGCTCACTATCTAACAATAGGGACCACTACACTGCCTGCTGCACTGTGGGAGGCTGACCAGCCGTCTGCAACGAGAGGCAGAGGCCAGCCGAAGGTCGGCAAGTTTAAGATGGTACGGTCCACTCTAGGGGTGTTATTATTAATAATTGGGGAATGAATGTAAACAAATAGGAGGGATATTTAAGTGTTTCGACCTCTGTACTGTTTTTACTGTTACGGGGACGCATCCCCTCCGTGCGTTTCAATTTAAAAAAAAAATATATATATATAAGATATGTTTCTGCGGGCCGCCATTGGCCCGCGGGCCGCATTTTGAGAACCACTGTTCTAAAGCCACGTTGTTGTAGGAGTATATAATGGTAAATGGACTCCACTTATATGGCGCTTTTCCCAGTTTTTTAACAGACTCAAAGCGCTTTACATTGTTATGTACACATTCACCCAATCACACACCAATAGCAGCAGCTACCACGCAGGGTGCAAGCTAACTATCGGGAGCAATTTGGGGTCAATGGTCACTTCCACATGTGGCAGGTAAGCGGGGGATCGAACCTTTGACCCTACACTCCAGAGGCGACCTCCCTCCCCACTACCGCCCCTATAACACTATTACACAGGAAATACTGGACATTCTTTATGACAACACTATAGTTAGTCCCTAAATGGCTGTAGGCCTATAGCTCAATGGTGTTTTTGCTGCTAGATTATTGATCAACCTGTCCTTGGGCAACATGAGAGATATGTTTTTTTTTCAGTTCAGTGATATTTCCTTCAAAATGAATCACCCCAGGACATGTGACCCCATGACCCTGACCACAGTAATAATGTGAAGTCAAGTCAATTTTCTTTTCTATAGCTCAGTATCATAAATAACAATTTGCCTCGGGGCCTTTACATTCAGTAATGCTGGGTAATAGAGTATTTTAATGCTGTATATGACACACATATGACGCGGTCAAAATAAACATAACTGGTCTTCTATATTAACACTGTTCTTCATGCAAATCAAGTGCACCCTGAGAAAAGATCAAATAATTCTACACAATGACCTTGGATAACTTGAACATTAACCAAACTACAGCAGAAAAAAATACAAATAAAAACAGAGCATTTATGATCATCTGAGATCAATGATAAAGCCTTTAAACCTTAGTATTATTTTTGATGATTAAAACGCTTCTTTGGTAAACCATTTGAGTGTCCTTAATTAATGAAGGGAGTCTGCACTTAAAGCAAAAGCTCTCTACATTTTGACTGAGTTTTGAATGCGTTTTATTGCTCATTGAAAGTGAAACTTCATAGCAACATCCAAAGTGCCTTTTATGTTTAGTTCCGGGATAAATAAATGAGATACATCTTCGATCATCTGAAGGAAAAACAATTGAAGGCAGGAGAATGACGAAGACCTTCAATAGCATGAGGCTCTCTTCTCACAACTCCATCCAATTATACAGTCCATATTGTACACAGATCATGCATCTATACCTCCACAGATTTCATTCTTTACTCAATTATTGCTGCTGCTTATTTTCAACACACACACACACGCACACGCGCACGCACACACACACACACACACACACACACACACACACACACACGCACACACACGCACACACACACGCTTTCCATGTTCTCTTTTCTCTGCTCTAAGGCATCAAAATGCAGTTAGAATGACAGGTTGTAACATGAATTACATTCAACAATGTTTTTTTTGTCAGGTAAATGCACACTAGTCTGATCTGCAGCAATGGAAACCGTTCCATGCTTCAGTTCAACTGCTGCAGAGGGAAAATAAAAATTGATTCATGTTGTGTGACTGGTACAGAGAATGACAGCTCCAACTGACAGGATTTATAGTTCTTCCTCTATCAGAGTCTGAACATCTGTCGCCTGTCAGGGTCAGGTGCTGCTGGCATATTTGAGTTTACGTCATGTCAGAAAGGGGCAACTGAGCTATACGTACTGCAGATACAGGCTTGAGATCATAGAGGATTACAAGTAAGTGTGTGTGTGTGAGTGTGTGTGTGTGTGTGTGTGTGTGTGTGTGTGTGTGTGTGTGTGTGTGTGTGTGTGTGTGTGTGTGTGTGTGTGTGTGTGTGTGTGTGTGTGTGTGTGTGTGTGTGTGTGTGTGTGTGTGTGTGTGTGTGTGTGTGTGTGTGCGAGGCTCTTCCATGTTGGATTGTCTTAAGACCGCCGTCACCCTCTGTTCGACTCTTGATACAGACACTCTCAAATCTCAGAGTTGCCAATTTCATCCCGCGCACCACTGGGTTCCAGATTAAGTTCAGTGCCCCTTGCTTTTAGACAGTAACAGCACGTAGGAAAATCCTGCCAGATGGTTGAGGGGTTCTAGAGGTGGGACAGGTCAATATCATCCCAAACTAGCTATATATATATATATTTCCACCGTGCAGTAAAACATCTAAGGAAAGTCATGTCGATCTGTACTCATCTCACTTTAACATAAGCATGTGGCAGCTCATCAGCTTTGTTTGTCAGCACATCAACAGTCAGTTAGAGTTGCTGGATTGTATAGCTGTTTTTTTGGAGGACAAAGCATGGCTTGATTGCAGCATTTGCTAGCTGATTTGGGAATTCAAAATGGGGGCGTATTCCAGTTCCATTGTACAGCCTCCATGTTCCAACAAAGACATTTTAGTAATATTGAACTCAACCGCTGTGGTCTGGTTTATGTCTGGGTACAAATGAAATGTTTGCATTAAAGCAGTCTGGCTAACTGCTATGTAATGTTAATTAATTTACAGACTTAACAATTATTAGAAGACAAGATTACACAACTGGTGTATAAAGGTATAAACTATTGATTGTTACATTGATTGTGTTAATCATATTTAATGATATGTTATTGCACACTTGAAAGGTCTTATAGCTTGAGCATTTATTAACAGTTTACACATTGACAGTCGGGTTTAAAACGTATGGTGCTTTTAGTTCTTTGGTCTCGGAAATGGTGAAGGAAAAAAAAGTGAAAGTCAACTTTCTAGATTTCTCTGGACCTTTTAATTGCAACTTAAAGCATGCATCAAATGATGGAGTTTGCTTATGTTGTCACAAGGAATGAAGAAAATGTACAATAATATATATATATATACTAACCTTATGCAAAATAAATAAATACAGAATTAACATATGATTGATAAAATAACCTTCTGTGATCTAGTCGTGTGAAATAGGAAGTAGTGTTGCATGCGTCCTACTGTGTTATATTGTATTATTAATCATTCATTGTCTGATTATACATTTATAAAGTACACAGATAAGTTATAATTGTTGGACAAATACATCAAATAATTATAGCTGTACACTTAAAAAAATGTCCTTATAAGTGCCCACAAAGGCATTGCAGTGTGTTGCAGGCTACAACGGTTTATAAATAAAACAGAGATGGATCTCACCATTATATGTGCCTTACCATTCTCTCCCCTACCTCCACACACCTCTCTTGTTTTGTGCTTTGAGGCTGTAAAGCAGCTCTGACAGCTGAGGACCTTGATGTCAACTGTGCTTTGTCCTAAGTAGGGACAAGTCAATTGATTAACGCCCTCTCCTTTCTATCCTTGTCCTTACCTGAACCCAACTCCAAGATGTATGAGGCCCTGCGGAGTCATTTCTACATTCTCCTCTGCCCGTATTGTTTTCCTACACACCTATGGCTACATACACACAAATGAAGTCACCGCGACCCCTTTATATCATGATAACATAAAGAGGTGTGTGCCTGAACTGTGAACTGCAGAAAGACAGACAGAGAGAGAGAGAGAAAAAGACAGAGAGAGACAGAGACAGAGAGAGAGAGCGAAAGAGAGAGAGATAGAAGTAGAGCAAGACAAAGCAGTGAGTGGGAGACTATTGTGAAAATAATTAGCGAGGAAAATTGAAAGACGGGGGAACGAGATTAAGGAAGCTAAGAATATCCTTGACCACCTTTAAACCTGCAGTGTGTAGAATTTTGGGATTTTTTTCATAGCAGACTTGGTAGAATATAATTATAATATCCATAAGTATGTTTAATTTAGTGCATTATAGCTAAAAAAAAAGGTTTAGAAATGTTTTTTTTCCCTTAGAAATGGTCTCTTGTATCTCCATATATCTCCATACGTGGGGCCCAGGCCTGGGCGCCTCCATGTTGGAAGCGTCATAGTTGGAATGTCATCAGTTCTATAGAAGCACAGAATGGAACAGTTGGCCACACTGTGTCCATCAGAACTACCAGTTGGAATGTTCTTGAAGGCCTTCCGTTGCTTCTCTGAACGGGAACCATAGAGACAAACTGTTGTGATCTACTGTAGAATTGTACCACTTGATGATGTCATTTTACACACTGCACCTTTAAGTTGGCAACCAATGCTATGATGTTGCTATCGTGCAAAGCTTCAGTGGACTTCTCCTGATGGTGTATGCCACTTTAATGTAGCGGTTTTAATTGTGGGTTCGCATGTTTATAAACTTTAAAAACATGTGTGGCCTCCCTGTTGGGTTCTTTGACATAGGTACGTTTCATTTTCCCCGTGAGACCTAATTTAGTAAAGCCCTGCCCTGCTTGGTTACGGTTGCTATACGCTTGATAAGCTCTGCAGCCTGGCATTGCATATTTGGTAACGATGTGTTTGCGGCATATTCAGCAACCAAGTGTTGATGTTAGTTAGTTAATGGTGTGCTTCCTGGTGTTGCATGTGATGCTCAGTTCTCCTGTAGGTAGGCCTATATATATATAAGCTATTTAGCAGGTAATGCTATCGCTTGCAGCTTACATTAAAACAGATCAAAAATCATCAAATGTAGTGTCACCCTTACTACAGCCTCATGCCCACCGCATCGGATTGTGGATAAATCTGAACTTGAATATTTAATAATTTCTTTATATCCAGGAGTCTTTAATTACACGTGTGTATCAAGTGCATCTGTGTGTGGACGCCCAGCTGTCCCTGATATTGTGGGATTGTGATGGAGAAGCAAACCCATATGTTTGTCCATCTGCTGAGACAGATGTTTGTAAAATTAGGCAAAGCAGTAGCTGGTAGTTCATTCCAATAAGATAATGATGATCTCACATAATATGAAACAAAACTGCACTATTGTGGGTCATTGTTGCAATTAGAGGGCTGCTGTGATCCCTTTTAAGACTCCATTTGTTCTGATAGATATACTGTAGGTAATGTGGTAAAGGGAGAAGTGTAGTAACCTAAGTGACCTTTGATAAAAGCTTGCAGAGGAAATGGTCAGAAATGTTCTAACTTGCCGATGTTCCTAAAATGGAAAAAAGAAATGAACAGTTTAGCGACAGGGTGCAAACTCTAGTATCTGATAATACTAGACTTAGACATAACGCAAACCAATACACCATGCCGACATATCCCTGTTGACTTTTTGACATGCAGCACACACCTTCCAGCTCTTTTCATTTTGGCATTTCAAGTCAATCGCGTGATACATATTATGACAGTTATTTTCTAGCATTGCTTGTACTTTCAGTCTGTTAAAAAAAAATCATAATATCACTTTTCTTTAAATTCTGAAGAAGTGTTCCAATCCCCATACTTCTCTACTATTTTGTATGCCAGAAAAAGATTTAGGATGTCCGAATACATGCATGTCAATTGTAGTATGCTGAAAATACATAGTTGCCCCATGACCTCCAATAGCATTTGAGTATTCGTCTTTATTCTTGGCATTTCTCGACATAATGAAAAACAAATCTTCCTTATCTGATTTTCTTTTCTTTTCTGTGGCCCTAATACTTTTCTGTACTTTAGTATGTAGTGTAGTAAAAAGAAAGAGTATGTGATTTGGAACGCAGGGGATGTCCGATGAAAGACAAACAGAGGCGAACAAACATTTGTGAACCTCAGTCGCCTCATTCAGAGACAGCATAATGATGGTGGACACTTCTGTCATCATTCATGTCAACACATTTAATGGAAAGTTAAATTAGGTGAAAGTGGAATAACTCCAATCAGGTTTAATTGAGGAGAAAAAGCTTCTCCGCACCTTGCTGCTTGATTCAAATGCTGTGATTAGTGACACTCTTCTATAATTGGCTTGGACAATTATTTTCTATGTCCCTTTCGAAAATGACCACTGGGCTCCAGCTGTCTCCATGATTACAAACTTTGCTTTAGGGGATGAGTGTGTGTACAAAGGGTGTGTGTGTGTGTGTGTGTGCGTGTGTGTGTGTGTGTGTGTGTGTGTGTGTGTGTGTGTGTGTGTGTGTGTGTGTGTGTGTGTGTGTGTGTGTGTGTGTGTGTGTGTGTGTGTGTGTGTGTGTGTGTGTGTGTGTGTGTGTGTGTGTGTGTGTGTGTGTGTGTGTGTGTGTGTGTGTGTGTGTGTGTGTGTGTGTGTGTGTGTGTGTGTGTGTGTGTGTGTTTGAGGCTGAGGGAGGTAGCTTCTAATTGACTGGCCGTTAAAGCTTTTAATGAAGAGTGGGAAGCCAGCTCTCCAATTAGCATCAGGGGAGGGACAAAGGATGGCACCAAGGGAGAGAGTGGAGGAAAGGAAGAATACAGGGAGGAAGGAAGGAGAGAGAATCATCGGGCAGAAGAAAGGGGTAACAAAATTGTCATATTAAAAAAAAGATTCTCACACGAATAAGAAACTGTCATCAGCAAAGACAGATTTATATTTATGGACCATAAAGAGCACCATTTTTAGCAGAGAGTGTCGAGCATGGTGTCGAGCAGTCAACAAGGGTTGATGCATGTGAGTACTCGCTGAACGAAACAAACAAACACATTAAAACAATGGCTAACTGTTGTTTGCTGTTTGTGCTACCCGCCTCACTTCCGGGCGTCACTGATTCGCTAGCCCTCCACCAATCAAATTGCTCCAACTGAAAGACTGCCCGCCGGCTCAAAAGAAGCCCGACAACATCTACGACGACCGACGTCACGGCACACACCAAACAGATTTGTGTCCCCGCCCCCTACAGACTCTCCGACGGCGATTATCGGGCCGGTGTGTCCTGGCCTTAAGACTCATTCACACATGCAGCCGTTCCCAGTAATGTTTCTGCATTTTCCCGGGAAGGGGGTCATGTGTGAATGAAAGCCATTATTGATTTTCCGGCAGATCGTTACCAGGAACCTGCAGAGAAAAGCTGGAGTTTGAATAAAAGCCGGAACATTACCAGGAGTGGCACTTCCGTGTGACGAAAAGCAGCAGCAGCGCCTTGAAACCACACCCAAAAACCAACTCTATTGTGTTTGTTAAGCTTCATTCTTCAATGATGGCTGGAAATTGGACAAAGGGCGAAACTAGGAAGCCCCTGTTTCGGCACAGAGGATGAGATTGACTGTCAGCTGCCGTGTATAATGAGCGTATAACCGGCCTTGATCGTCCTTCTTCTTCCTCCTGTTGACTTTGGCGGCGTAGACACTACTAGGCGTGTTCACTGTCCCCAACTGGACATCCAGCTACCTGCATGTGTGAAAAGTGAACATCAATAGTGGTGTCGGGAATTCCAAAGGCAGTATGCAGGAAACTTTGTGTGATAGAGGCTTTTAATTGTGGTATGAAATACTCAGTATAAGTGCTACAAATAAGTAAGCGAGAATTGAATGACAGAAAATAGGAGGAAGGCAAAAACAGATACAGAGTATCATGCAGGGAGGGAATATGTAGCAGCATCTTCTTCACAACAAGGGGCATCAGGTTTATGGGAACATGGTAATGAGATATTAAAAACACATCAATATAAATGATGGCGATGCTGTTCTACCACCCATGGGAGGCTGTCTTTCTAAAAAAGTTAACATTTTCTAACACATATTGCTTAAAGACTCTAGTGCTAATTACGTAATGCCCAGTGCGGTTGGGTATCTAAATATCACAGTGAAACAAGAGCCAATAGAGCAGAGCACCTCAAAGCAGCTGCCTTTCCCATCCGTCCCTTTCTACTCTTTTAACTGATCAAGTTCCCGCCGCAGAATCAGATATAACTACCTATTAAACAGCCTCTTTGAAGCGAGCTCTCTTTCCATAAACTATTCAGAATGAAACAAATGAAATGAAAAGAGAAAGTTGATCTGAGATTGTATGGTATTATGTGGTAGAATGGCTCTTGCACTGTGAAGTATCTGCTCAGTCTAGCTGTGTTTGTACTACACTCATCATCTGCAGCTTGTCAACCTTATTATTACTAATCAAGATTAAATGACTTGGTCTAAAAGGCCCCTACCTTATTTAGGATCAGTAATTGATTTGATTAAAATGTGACAGCTAAAGGTCGCATTATGTATTTTTTTAAATGTTGTATATATTATAACTGAATGAAAATGATTTAGGCTGTGCAGAAAGATTTCCCCGTCTCCCGTTATGAAACTGAATTAAAACAAGAAAAAGACAACCCTGCTGGCAGCTTGTGAAGAACATACATATTGCAAAAGGCCGTTACTGTAGAACCATCAGGGCCCTTAGGACATTTAATTTCAATATGTATAAAAGGCATTTGAATAAAAGTATTCCATTTGCATCACATCTAATCATGACCTGGACACAAGTGGAGCAAGTGCACTCATTATTATTCGTACTCCCTTCGATTAGTGCACTTAGACTGTGTGTCTTTGTGTGTGTTGTAGGTGCAGTGGAGGTGAGGAAAGAAGGTCTGGAGTCTCAGATAAACCGCCTGGCTGAACTGATTGGACGACTGGAGAACAAGGTAAAGAATACACCCGCAGGCACACACACACAGGCACACACAGGCGCGCGCACACACACACACACACACACACACACACACACACACACACACACACACACAAACCTGTTTTGGTCATTGATGGAAAATATTGCATTGACTTACATTCATTCCATGAAGGATTTCCATAACTACTACATGCCTAACTCTGAAGATTGGAAATAATAAGACTCATATGTGTCAAATTCCTTTCCTTTTCGTGTCTTTTTTACCATGAACACATGAGGTTTATTCAAAGTCAATCCCAAATACACTCTCCTGCTGCTGTATACCTCACTACCATATCAAGTGTGTATTAGTACGCATATCTTTCGGAGAGCGAGCCACTAGAACAGAAAAAGCGTATGCGCCCATGGGACTACACACATTTTCTGTCTGTTACGATAGTCACTGTGTTAGATTAGACGTTCACAGTGTGTGGCTGCCTTGTGCTCTGACAATACAAAGAAAAAAAGAAAAGAGAAACACTCATGCGAGCGGCACCGGCAACTTCCCTCCTATTTCTCTTGGCATATTTAGCGCTTGGCCTCATCTCTTCAGGCAGAGCGCTGTCGGCTGTGTTCCTATTGAAGCAACGCTAGCCGTGGTGCGAGCTAAACAATAAATCTCACATGCTAGACCTGTCCTGGATGGGCCATCGGTTGTTGTCCACTATGTCATACTACACAACAGAAAATAATCCATTGAAACCCTCTGTTGTTCCCGATACGACATGACACCCTACGAATCCCGAATCGGACTCTATAGCGTGCTGATATCGTGTAGTCTGGCACCAACATATACCCTGCGTTCCAATACCCATACTTCCCTACTGTTTAGTATGCCAGAAAAAGATTTAGGATGTCGCAATACATGCACGTCAATTGTAGTATGCTGAAAATACATACATGCCCAAGTAACTCCAATAGTATTTTGGAGTATTCGTCTTTATCCTTGACATTTCTCGACATAATGAAAAAAAAACTTCCTTACTTGATTGTTTTTGTCTCCTGTGGCCCTAAAACTCTTCTGTACTTTAGTATGCAGTGTAGTTAAAAGAAAAAGTATGTGATATGGAACGCAGGGATTGTACCACGAGGGGGGAGGGAGGCATGATGTGGGAAGAGAGAAGAATAAATAACTGAGAGGCTTTTATATAGCAGAATACCTGTCTGTGTGAATAGAGCTGTGCCTCAATATTTAGTCAAGCTTTTATCCCGTGACCCCCAGGTGCTATTTTAATGCACTTCTCAACAAAAGGTTTAACTAGAGATGGTTCATTCAGTCCATTGACTTCCATTTGAAAAGAAATGATTGAAAAAGGACTGTGACTCTGAGGTCCTCCCTGAGAGCCCATTACTCTAATCCAAGACTGTGTGCTTTCTCACGGATGACTAAACACAGTCAGGTCGTTTTTTTACCTGTTCAGAAAGGGAATGAAGACAAGGGCTCCTTTGGAAAGATTTATTTATTGGTTTCTTTGTCTGTGTATAAGTAGCCAGCAATTGATTTGGGCTTGACTTTGGCAAAAAAAGGGGAAAGTAAAAATTACAATAATGTTGCTTTAATGTATCCGTTATTTTGCCCCATTGTACCAGCAAACAAATGTAGGAGAGTATCAATAAATAACAAAGAAGTTGGAATGAATAAAAGTAGAATGAAAGATTAAAATGTAGTGTAATTATTACAGTGTAATTATTTGACGTAATTACGATAGCCTTCCTTCTGGCTACCCATAAAAGGACAGATGGTACAAGGTAAAAAGATGGGAAAGGAAGGGGGGAGGTGTGTGTGTGTGTGCCTACTTTGTGTTTAATAGGTACTCAGAAATAAATTACAATCCTACGTAGTATATTTTAATATAGAGAGTAGTTGAATTGGGTAATTTTGTAAGATGAAAAACTATTTGACAACCACATCATTCGAAAAGTTTCACTTGAACGAGGTTCAAGATTCAAAAGGCAGCACAACACCCAAAACTCTCGCAAAGTTCGAAACTCCATGGCAGCAGTTAGCTTAGCTTAGCATGACGGGAAGAAGGGATAAACAGCTAGCAAAAAAGAAGCCGTGGTGTTAGGGAGGGTTTATGTGCCAGACCTTTTCTTTGCTGGGACGACAAGACTTCAAAATAACACAACTTTCGGGCCAAGAAATAGTCACACACAGAACTACCAATTCAGTCACATTTTTTTCTTTATTCCAGCGCAGCACCATTCCGCTAAGCAAATCCAGATCAAGAGAAATGCAGATTATGTTCCTTCCAAGACGAAAAAATAAAGTAGCACCATAGAGCTTATTTTAAAGCCATGATAGCGCCCAACCTAAATTTAGATGATTTGCAAAGTTGCTGCATTTCCACATTGGTGAAAAGACAACGTATAGTTTGTGATGGAAGAAATCGCCCGAAAAATGACCCTTTTAAGAAACTTTCTGTCGGATTACATTTCAGAAGTCCAGACAGTATATGGCTTTAAGGTATATAGCGCATTGACAGTGCTGTGTCTCTTTCCCTATTATGTTTAGCTCTCTTCTAGTCCTTCAACACAAGAACATACTACTGCCTTTGGTCACTGCAACTGTGCTGTCCTGTAATGGCAGCTCTCATAACGTATATTGTCCTTATCTTAAACTTTAAATTAACTTTTAAATGTTCATGAAATAGTTTAAGAAGTGTCTTGGTTGCATTTGTGGGTGATCTGCATTTGGGTAAAGAGAACTGTGTGGCAGGTTAAAAACAACAACAACAAAAAAAGGAAACTGCCAGTGAAATTCAAATAGCAAATTTATTAAAACCCAAGAGTTTCAATAAAGACATCTGAGCCAGGCAGTTTCAAAGTCAGATCAAGGGATCAATATGCATCACAAATGGTTACATGATTGAGCAGAGAATGAACAGAAGAACACAAGCTTATATTCCCAAAATGTGTGTGCGTTGTTACATTTTGTGTGTGTGTGAAATCACAGAAGATGCCTTAACAGGATGCAGGTGCTAAATATCATCGTAGGAAGTCATTTTAGAGAGTTTATTCTCAGTCTTGCAGTGTTATTCATGTACGTTTGACCTTGGGATAAACAAGGACGTTGCATATCTGTTTGAAGCCAAACATCTTGGGTGTCTTACAGTTACCGGAACGAAGTTTACAGCAAACAGCATGGATGTTTCATAAGTTATAGCTGTGTTTGACAGGACAAAGAGCCCCTTGAGAAATGTCAAATGGGTAAACTCAGAATCTTTGCCGCCTCTATATTCTTTTATACATTGAACTACTAAAAGCAAATAGAATCTCAGTCCAGCTGTGACCAGACTGTGTCCAAATTATTCATACAAGAACACAGTATGTTTCCTGTAGCTTTTACAGTGTGTGTGTGTGTGTGTGTGTGTGTGTGTGTGTGTGTGTGTGTGTGTGTGTGTGTGTGTGTGTGTGTGTGTGTGTGTGTGTGTGTGTGTGTGTGTGTGTGTGTGTGTGTGTGTGTGTGTGTGTGTGTGTGTGTGTGTGTGTGTGTGTGTGTGTGTGTGTGTGTGTGTGTGTGTCACCTGCCCACTGTGCCAGAGCCCATTGCCTAGACTTCCCCTGCTGTGTTCGGTAAATGTCTCCGATACAATGCAGGTGAAGCAAGGCACTTTTCCATCCACAGTGGCAACAGTGATCAGTCACCTTGGCGACAGACGCTTTGCTGCGCCTTGCTGTGATTTATTAGAACACAGTTATATAACTATAACAGGCTTTGACAGTGGGGGAGAAAAGTAGAAATCAATGTCCCATTAGCTTCACACACAGACACAGTGTACAATTACCCACCTGGCTGTACTAATGTCTTGTTTGATGAGTTTAGTTGAACTTCACTTTTAATTGTGTCTTTTTCTAACTCATGTGTTGAATAATTGGCAATTGGCTTAACCCCTCTCCAGAAGAGTAGGCATTGAGTGGGATCCAAACTACTCATGTTGAAAGCTTGGAGGATGGTTTCTCTTTAAGCCTTTTCAAAAACCTGGACCATCAATTGTAAACACTAGAATGTCTCGCACGCTAGCTTTTCAAAGGCAAGGGCCGTCATTACCTAACTGTTATTATGTGTGGTGATACCTGTTTAGGACTGGATCATTTACTGATGATTATGTAAGCATATCAAAAGTGTTGAGTAGCGGCTCTGGCCTATACACATTTTGGTAACTGAATAGTTGACAATGTAAGGCTTATGTTCGTATAAAAAAAAAACTCTTTGAATACATTAAGTGATTGTTATTTAAAATACTGTATAGTAATGCCAGGGCTAGGGCTAAATGAGTCCCCTTTTTCTCCATGTCTTTTGCATTGTCTAACTGATGATGAAGATGCTAACATTTTGCCCGACACATGTTGCTTTAGCCACAGTTGTTCAGCCTTAATGCATTTGTCCATCACATTCAGAATGCATTAAGACCCTTTTACAGGCCTTTTGTTTTAGAGTAGCCTATATGAAAAACTCCACTGAGTTTTAGCGCTAAAATTCGCTTACACCAGCTAGCTAGAGATTATCACACAGTATATCCGAAACCGAAGTGGTCATTTCATTTGAAACAATATGCCGGGATGCTTCACATGCATAGCAACATTTATCATGGGGTTGGGGCTTAGTTAAGCTTAGTTGAGCCATTGATGATGACATTGCAAGCTACACACACCCATGTTTGCACGATAAATCTAGCGGGCCTGCCCGTAATTCCGACGCCTCATTGTTCCGACGTCTCAATGTTCCGAAATATTTCCCATTTCCCACGATTCAATGTTGCGAAAACGTAACGCGTTGGTCCGAAGTGCCGTTTGTCAGATTATTCAAAAAGGAGGAGCATTAGACCGACGGTCCTATATTTCGACCATATTCACAATCCCTGGAGTTTCTAACTTTCTCTCTCTCCCCTCTCCTCTCTCACTCTCTCCTCTCTCACTCTCTCACTCTCTCTCTCTTTCTCTCCTCTCTCCGATAAGCACCAAAATATCGGCCTCCATCTAACGTTCACAATGCATATTGTAGAGAAACGGTGCTTCAGCACCATGGACAGAGAGCGGAGGTCAGCATGCGCGCACGCACACACACACACACACACACACACACACACAATAAGCTATGTAGACAGTATAAATTTGAATAAATCAATACCAGTGAAATTATTTAGGCTAGTAAAGCACACTGCAAACACAGTAAAACAACCCAGGCCCACACACAGCTACTAAATATAAACATTGGATTTGTTTTTAACTCACCAATGACTGACTTTACTTCTTTACGAGGAAAGTAATAATCCATAATCCGCTTCATAAATTCACCTCATGAGACAGTTCAAGCCCACAGCAATAGTCTGGCTTGACGAAGTGCACTGCTGTAACTTAGCACTACATCGACTTTTGTTTTTGGTTCAATAATCACAAATTTGTTTCGTTATCCGTTTTGTTGGGTTGGTCTCGGAGTTTCGTGACACCAGTTAGGCTACTTTATGAGGAAGGCCGGGGCGAGACGTGCGACGGCAAATGCAACATTCAAGTGCTCCTCTGAAAACTTTGTTTAAAAAAAAACTGTGTCCTGTGGCTTTTTTTCACCATATGCCCCAATTATGTAAATGGCAAAAGCTGCTGCTGTTATATCATGATAAAGTGTATAATGTGGTGGTTTCAAATCCACCATTGATAGCAGCATGTCTCAGGTGTGTCTGCCTGGATATAAAAGAAGCAGGTGAAATGAAGTGCAGGGGATTAATACTTTACTCGTAAATAAGTAAAGTCAAATGGTGAGTTAAAAACAAATCAAACTTTTATATTTAGTAGCTGTGTGTGGGCCAAGACTATATGTGTTGTTTAACCGTGTTTGCAAGTGTGCTTTAATTTCGCTGGTATTGATTTAGTCATAGGCTATACCTTATACCGTCTACATAGCCTATTGACGGTGTGTGTGTGTGTGTGTGTGTGTGTGTTTACCTCCGTTCGCTGTCCATGGTGCTGAAACACTGTGTCAAAATGAGCGTTATTTTCACGTTTCTCTACAATATGCATTGTGAACGTGAGATGCAGATGAAGGCCTTAAGGTTGTATGTCGGTGCTTAGTGTGAGAGAAAGAGAGAGAGAAAGAGAGAGAGTGAGAGAGGAGAGAGAGAAAGTTAGAAACTCCAGGGATTGTGTATATAGTCGGAATATAGGACCGTCGGTCTAATGCTCCTCCTTTTTGAATAATCAGACAAACGGCACTTCAGACCAACGCGTTCCATTTTCGTAACATTGAACCGTCGGAATAGTGGCATGTCGATCTAATGGGAAACATTTCGGAACATTGAGACGTCGGAACAATGAGGCGACGGAATTACGGCATGGCACCATATCTAGAGCTTCTATCTATGATGTTCAGCTAGATTTGGCCTTTATGTGTCCTTGTGTTTTCATGCTAATTTAAGTCCATGCTGTGTCATTTTTGGGCTTCTCTTAATTGGCATGCATCCACCTCCTCCCCAAATTCCTTTATTTCCATCTTCCAAAGACAACGCGTCGTGCTTTCACGCCCAGTTGTGCTGTGTGTCCACATCTCGTGAGTGGCTAATGTTGTTGTTGTTGTTGTTGTTGTAGCTGCTGTCATTGGTCTTGTTGATTGACACGTCGGTGCTGTTGTTGTTGTTTGTGCTTCTCCTTTGCAGACGGTCTGGTTGGATCTGCACCAGAGGCTAACAGACACAGATGGCACTCCTAGCGCAGTAAGTAGACACTGAAACCAATTAGTGTTGTTTGGTTATACCATGCACCACACACACACAGCAATATTTACTGCTGCCTTACAAGAAAAGGCCAGCAACCACCGCAGCAGCACCTCAGGCTTAGTGTTCACAAGGCCAAGCAATGACTTTGTGATGTAATTAACACGGGACGGACAGCACTTCTCCACAGCCCGGCGTCAGCCAAAAGGAATCAAGGTCTCAGTGCATGACCCAAGGGTGCTGATCTTTTTGAATTATTTCCCAGGAAACGTGCTTGTTCTGTTCTTTGTTTCTTTTTTGCCCAGACCTGAATAATTTATTGAGCCTGAGTATTATCTGGAAGATGTATTAGCGTCACACACTATCTTATAATATCTAACACCCGAGAGAAAATTCAGACATCTTTCAGTTGTCCTAGAAAAATACTGCATATTAAAGGGGTGTGAGATTTTCTGTGGCAACCATCAGTGATTCATGTGAATAGCCACAAGCACAGTGCGGGCATCCTCTTCTTCTGACTTAGCTGTGTTAGATATAATCATAAATCAGGAAACTCTTACAGTAGCTCAGCTATTTAAAGCCATTTTCAGATATTAGTGCACCCAAGAGTGCTATCGCATACCTGCAGTGAGCAATAAAGAGCAGAATCTGTCTTGCAGGTCGGGAATGTCTGCAAGAAGCCGTAAGCAATCTGCAGTATATCTTAGAAAGATAAAGATTTTTACATGTGTCACATTTCCATGAAAGACTGTAATACAAAAAAGTACCTCCACTTAAAAAAAAACTCAGAGTTGTAAGTCAAATATATTGGAGAGCGATATAGTGGTGTAGTCTTCTACATGATTGTGCCATTGTGGAACTGAGCACCTGTACTCAAGCCTAATTTTCACTCCCACGGTTAGCCATAAAGGGATCAAGATACGCATGTAAATCACAAGTTTGCATATCACCGCTCATAAGACCTGTCAATGGAAGGCAAAGAAGTGCAGAACCTCATTCTCTAACAAAGGGCGGAGCACAAACGTCAGTTACTCTCGGATGTGGCTATTTGTAGCGTGCATATCATTAATTCATCGTATTTAACTGTGATCTGTACTCCACAATGATAATCAATAATTTAGTTTATAGCACTGGAGTCAAGGCAGAATTTACCATGGGCTTTCGAATGAAGGCTGGAATGAAGAGAACATCACGCATAGGGTAAAAACAAACTGTAAAATAATGCCTCCATTGTCAAGGGAAAGAAGGATGAAAAGTCTGCAGCCGAGCTAGCAGCTCTTTGAGGCAGGACTGACAGCAGTACTTTGAGCTAAACGCTCTAATCAGCATGCTCACAGTGACAACATTGATGCATGGCGTTACAGGAGTGGAACCTGTGTCTGTCCCAAATGTCCAATATTTCCATCCAATATTTGTAAAGGTATTTTACTTCAAAAAAATCTAAAATGTCAACCACATTGGCATTAGAGGAATTAAAATATCATGGCAATCCATGTAATAGTCAACATATTTGTAAAAGAGTGTGGGTAAAAACATCCCTCGATTAGTGAAATCCATAAGGATCAGGTGTCTCCATGGAGTTAGGAATCAGACCTTCCACTTCGGACTGCAGGAGACCAGTTTAAAAATCACCTACTGCACTTTAGAACACAGCAGTCGGGGCCACTTATGGCTACCCAATTAGCTGTCCGCGAGCAGTGAGAGCCCTGACTAAATTGTCCAGTTGTCATGGGCACGGCCACACAAAGGTTATTACATGCACCAAGAGGGAGAAGTCACAGCAAGTTTCAAGCTGTGATTTGCCCTTAAAATACATCGCAAAAAAAACGCCCAAATATGGAGCACTGATGGAGACAAGAAATCAGACGGAAGTGAGAAACAGGAATATGATATCGAGGAGGAACCAGTAGTACAAGTTATTCCGAGGACAGTTTGAAAGAAAAAACACTCTCCTTAAACACATTAAAGCAATTCAAGAATTAGCTTACAGCCATTATCTTGCTTTGCCAGGGTTCATTTGGGTTTTTTCTGGTGGACTGCTTTGCAAAAACAGTAAAGTAAGGAGTACAGCAGGGAATTAATCCCTTGAGGTAAACATATTTGCACATTCACACAGACTGGAAAAACACCCTTCTTCTTCAGTTCCCATGGTGATGCAGCAAAGGCTTCGTCTCACTTCCTCAGATGTTGACAGCTTCATCAAATATTCAAAACAGTCAGTCCATTGAAAATGTTTTGAGATATGAAAACCCACACATGGATTCAAAGGAATTTGTTGTTTTTAGTTGCTTACTTTTTAATATGTGGACTTTTTTAAATAAGAATTGATAGTCGTTGCAGTGTTTGCTGAGTACTTTGCAGTTTGTTCTCAGTTAAATTGCCCTACATGTTCAATGTTACATGCCGAGATAGGAGGAAGCAGTGTCTCTTGTCAAGTTTCATTTATTTTTCATGTGATCAGACCCCCACAGTAACCCTTTGTCACTTTCGCTTCAGCTTTTCCTTCATACAGGCATTCAGCGTTTTTGATTTCTCCTCCCCCACCCCCCCTCCCCATTCCTATAAGGAAATTACAAAAATGATTACATTACATACACTGGCTACAGCATGAAATTAGCAACTAATTTAATAAGGCAGCAATTACATAACAGCAATCAGCAGATTATGACAGTGTGCAGTCAGAAAGCACAGGAAATAAATCGAAAAGGAGAGATGTTAGCTTAATGGTTAGGGGTCGGTTATGCTCCAACAGAATTAGTTCATTGTTAGACCTCGTTGGAAGTGTCTATAGATGTTCCCAACTGCTAGCCTGGCATCGCCCGCCTACGTACTTCTGCTCAATTGTCATTTCCCTTCAGTAGTCAGTCTGGGCCTGTGGTATATTTGCTTGTTTTTTTTCCGCCAGATTTTTTGGCGGTCCAATCAGCGAACAGAGGGAGTGGCTGAGAACAATGATGTTGAGTTTCAGTTGTAGTCAGAAACCGGCGCATGACACATGTCACGGCCAAACGTTATGCAATTGGTTGGCAGATCCAGAGTGGCACTGGGCAGATCCAATAGTTTTAAACTTCAACAGACACCAGCCTTAAAGTGAGTTAACGTTTGTCAATTAAGCGATTCCAGACCTTCTGTACCAAATGAAATGAAGTACGATGGTCTGGTAGGACCAGGCTATCCGACTGTCACAATCGAAGGCAGAGTCATAATCCAACATGCACAGTGCAAATTAGGCAGTCATGGAGATTGGTCAGTGACAGGTGTATCTGGTTATTTATTCTATAGTACTGGTGAATTGACACCCAATACACGTATATATAGAAGCGAGTCAATGCAAGTTTGTCCGTTTTGTGCTACTGAAGAAACATGGCTGTGCAAAATGACCTCCACCCCGCTCCATGTACTGTAGATATAAAAAAAAAATGTTCAAGCAATTAAACACTAATTAAAACATCCTTATGCGTGTTATATTCCATTTCTACCAAGTCTGTTCTTAAAAATGCCAATTCATTCTAATATAATAATAATAGAAGAGGTTGCGTGTGAAATAATCACAAACGCCACAGCTCCCTCTCTGCCTATTGTTTCGCGTCAGAGAATGCTTGGCTCTTGTACTCATTTTATATTTTCTACGTTTTGTTTTCTACCCCTTTAAACAATTTCAATCCAACATTAGACCAAGGCAAACACGTATCTGGTGTTCCAAGGCAACTCATTTTTTTTTTTACACAAAAACTGAGCCTCATAAATTGCAAGTTTCTCATAAAATCCACTTACTTGATGGATAAATCACACATCTGTATGCATGTAGTGTAGGCTTCTGAAACTATGTGAAAAAAAAACCCTGGTCTTTTATTTCCCAAACAGAAGCACGCATTTGTTTTTTTCAAATCTCCTAGCATCTACCTTTCACCTCCTATCTCTCCCCCCTTCATCACCCTCTTGTCATCCACAAGGGAGTGTGTCATCACCCATTGACCCCTGTGATTCCTCAGTGTTCCATCTCTCCTGCTCCTAAACAGCCATCACTTTAACAAGATCACGCTCGGTCTTCTTCACCTCTACGTAGTCTCACCCTCTCTTCCCACTGCGGCCTCAATCCAGCCCCTCCTATGACCTTCCCCTGATCACCAGAAGAAAAGATTCAAACCTGATTATGCTTGTCATCTCCTCTCAAGTCCATGCCTCCGTCAAAGCAATCATCCCCCTCTCTTTATCTCTGCACAAAGTCATACACAGGGGGATCATGATACGATCATGTATCCGTATGAAATATTCAGATATACTTTCAAACTGTGCTTGAATTAGCATGTGCAATTTATACCTGTAGTGGCCCGGGGGAGGCTGAAGGACAATGATTTATGTCTGTTGATCCTTTTGGAGGCAAGAAAAGAAAAGCAATAACAACAGAACAAGCCGTGAGAATGCAAAAAGGGCAAGTGGGATAGAGGGGAAGATTCCAGTTTAATAAGAGAGAGAGAGAGAGAGAGAGAGATGATAGAAATGAGGAAAGGGAATGAGAAAGACAAAAGGCCAAAGGGACACAGGCATGTTCAGACTAGGGCATGTTTTTAATAGCGTCTGAAGTGTACAGTATTTGAAGTCTCAGCAGCGCAAATGGTGCTACTCTCCTCCTGTTTTTGTATTTTTTGAATTAGCGCACATAGCACAAATGTACACACCAAGCCTCAACTATTTCCAATCTTGCAAAGTCTGCAGACTCCAATGAATCCAAATGATTATTATATATAATCATCTATTTTGATTCTTTCAGGATAATATCACATGAACCCATAGATGTTCAACAGCTGAGGGGTGTTTTCAGGAAGCCGGTTTTGAGGCAACTCAGAGTCAGTTACTGTGGCAACATACACCGTGGGTCTAACCTGCTGGATTGGTGGTTAGACCTACTCTGAGTTTGTTTTCACTTAACGCTGCAGCTCCCACTGAGAAAACAGTGTCACTGTCACAATGCATCCCTGTTTGATGCAAAATCACTCCACAGAAATCTCCATCGGTATGTTTTTATCATTTCCTGATGATTGTGTGTTTGATCGATCATTTATCTGATCAGTAGCGTAGTTCTCAGCCCTCGTGTTGTTCATAAAGGCGGCCACCTAATACATTGTGAACATGATCTACATTCAGATTAATAAACCTATTTGTGTTGTATCTTTTTTTATTAACAGGAGTTTTCTAACATCTGTGCCACTGAACAGATTCCTGTCAGGTTGAAATATAACGCTGCGGCTGCACGCGATCGTTACCGTTCACTTGAGTGATCCCAGTCACAGACGAGCCTCGTTCCATTGCCTTATATGAATATAATCATTTAATTAGACTTTCCCCATGAGCACATACACGTCAAACAATGCTCACATGCTTTTGTTGAGCAGGGGCCTATTCAGGGCTGTACAGTGCGACAGTTTTGATTGCATTTGCTACTGAAATTGATCACGTGCGATGATGAATACAAATCCATTTGCACTCGTGCGACAGGTTGCTAATGAGGAGAGGCTGTCTTTGAAACACAGAGGAGCGCTGCACAGCACTGCTTAGAGGGCTACATTAATACTCCAAATGGGGGTAAATGTAGACTTAGGCAAGTAAGTTATTGAGTCCACCCTCCACTTTGGCTGGTGAAAGATATGTGTCCTCGGGATCTGTGCTCGTGCAGCGATTCTAGGTATAAAAACTTCACCAACGGCAATTACCGGAAGGAGACGGCACATTACCGCAGTTAAGTTAGCGCGTGTACAAACAGAACATTTCCTGTGCGCCTTCACATTAAAAGCCTGTTACTAGCCAAAGGTGAGTTGACTTTTATTTTGAAGCCGGTAAGAACAGGAAGTTAGCGCTTTTTTCTAGCTTGAAAGGCAACTCCTTCAGCTGCAGCGAGCAGTCAACAGTAGCCTAGTCTATTTAAACAAAGTTTTAAATAAGCCACTGAAAAGCTACTCCCAACACATTCACAACAACCTATTTAATTTATCCTAAATTGTACCAATATGTATACTTATTTATTTAATAGGCTATTTTTAATGTTTTAAAGTTTGGTTTTAATTAACAGAAGGACATTATAATAATAATAATTCTGAATCAGCAAAAAATTGCAATTGGCAGGTTAGATTCTTTTGTCTAAATTGCAATCAGTGCACCCCTATTAATTTTTCCATATTTATTACTGCACACACTAAGATATAATATTAATTGAGAATCTCAAATGAGACCAAGATAACATGCTCAAAGGTAATTAGAGCGAAATGCAAGGGTTAAGGTTATGCAAGTTTTCGATCATACTTTGTGTGCTACCAAATTTATTTTTGTGCTACTGAATTTTTTTGCTTGCTAGCACCAGTGCTACCACCTAAAAAAATAAACGTACAGCCCTGGGTCTATTTCAGGAAGCAGGGTTGACAAACTCTGAGTTCAACCCTGCACTCCCCCTATCCAGCAGGTTAGACTCATGGCGTATGTTGCCGCAGTAACTGACTCTTGAGTTGCACTGAACCTGCTTCCTGAAACGGAAAACCCAGAGTTTCCACTAACTCAGAGCAAACAAACTCTGCGTTGCCTCAAAACCCACTTCTTGAAATATCCCCCTGGTCTCATGTTTACAGTGTTTATCATCTTAGATTAGCTTGTTGGCCCTAAATCTAAAGCACTGAACTTCACATTTCAGCCAAACATCCTGTTTATATCTTTCCAACGACCAGACAGAAAAAAACTGGTGACTCATTAACAGAACAGACAAAATAAAAACAAAACAATAACAGATGAAGGAGAGGACTGTGTGAGAAAACAAAGGAGAGGTGACAAGCTGGCATTTTAAAAATAAGTGGTAGGGTTGAGACAGAGATGAGAGGGAGGGAAAGAGAGACGATTCAAGCCAAATAAATAGGATCATAAAAAGAAATTGACAAAGCCCATTTATTCTCCTGCATTTGGGTTAAATATATCTTGTGTGCTCCAACAGGATGTACTGTATAGGCTTCATAAATGGAACAGACAGAGTCAGGAGGTGAATGGAGAAAAAGAAGAAGAGTTCACAGAGGGACATTAGGAAGCTGCGAAGACCCTTATGAAAAATAAATCAAGGGGCTATAAATATGTAAATAACTGTATGAAGGGGGTCACGCACTTTACAGCAGCCCTGGCTCCGGGGGACGTGCTCTTTTAAATGAACCATCATTCTCGAGCACCAGCAGTGCCGAAAAGACCCCCGCTTCCAGCTAATGTGAGTCAACTGCATATAATGGTGCTTTTGTTACTCAAACTGTACACATTTCATTCAGCAAAGGGATCTGAAATGTCAAACTAAAATATAAGATTATTTGCAGATTATTTTGTTCTGTCATATTTGAACCATGTTATTTTGAATATGTAGGCCCTACAGGCTCAGTATGACATTATTTTATCAGTTTGTTCACAGCTAGCCCTACACAACCAAGTCACTATGTGTAAAATTAGTTTTTAATTTTTGGTTTGTGTACAGATTAAACAAACAATGTAGAACGTGGAACCAATGTTTCCACAGTCTTCATGCTAACCTATAAGCTAAACACATGCTAGCTCTAGCTTCATATTTAGCTTAGCCTACACAAATGAGAGTGGGGTAACATGAAAATTAATGTCTTTCCCAAAATGTCAAACTCTTTTTCTAAATACATAAGGTATCCTATTAGGCCTCGTGTCATTAAATGTATTTTTGTCCTGTGCTCAACACTTATTTTGAGACCTTTCAAACAGAGACTATTTTACCATTTTATATTTGATTGTATTTAGGGGGTTTACACTAATCTTAATTGCGGCTTAATTTTAGCTTTGTAAGGTCCTACAAGTATCTCATATGTCTTGTTCTAAAGCCTGTCGATGTGGTCCAGTGGAGCAGTTGATTTAACACTGGTAGTAAGGATGCTTGTGTGAAGAGCGTATCTGGCTTCTCCATTTTGTCCATTCACATTCTCTTATTCTGACCGTATCTAAACATCAGCTGAATACCAACACTCTCCTTTCCTTAAGCAGTAGAGGAGGGTTCACTTAGTTCTCCCTTATCTCCCCAACTCACACAAATCATACTGAAATTGTCAGAGCGATTTATGAGGACTCATAAATATAGCCACACAGTATACGTAGTACAGGTTTTTGTATTTCCCAGCCGAGCAGTATGTCTGTTACACTCCGCTGCAAGTTTCAATGGGATGAGGAATCACTGTCAATATTTAGAGGAAAATACGCAAACGAATGAGAAATGATTCCTTATTGAAACCAGATGGATGTTTAATATATTAAAGAAAAACACAGTGAATATTGCAGATGGCGCCGCAGCATCTCCGTCTATATTTATGACACGGTGAATTATTGAGAATGAAAAAAGCATCCGAGGGACACAAACTGGAAAGAACAAAGGGAGGAGAGCAGCTATTTGTCGCTTCACAGTACTTATTTCTTAGAACCGCTCCAACCACATTGAAAGTTAAAGAAGAAAAGCAGTAGGGTGCTGAACTATACCCAGAGACAAATATAGCTGTAGGACTCTCCAATTGTAACACTGAATGTGATATCTCACACATGCTATTGTTTGTCATAAATGAACACAGCTTTAGAATCATGGCATCCGCTTCCTGATTTCTATCATAAAGCAGGCCAAAAGATATGATTTATATTTAAGTTACTTTATCAGTCAATGGTTGGTTACATTGAAATTAGTCTTTTCACATATCCCCTCTCAAGTTAGCACACTTCGGAGGGGGTCAGAGCGCAGGGTCAGCCGCAGTACAGCGCCCCTGGAGCAGTTTGGGGTTAAGTGTCTTGCTCAAGGAGACAATGGTAGAGATGGTGGGCACCCTCCTGTCCGGTGCCGGGGATCGAACCAGCGACCTCATGGTTACTGGTCGGCCACATTTCCTCTACCACCCGGCCATCCTACCACTTATATTTGAAAGTTTTAAGGCTGTTTCCTATTCTCAACCAGCGAAAAGACCGAGACCAACGGTGATACGATTTGAAAAAAAAACGGTTGTGCGTTTCCAAAGCCTGATGCTTCTTATTCCCCTGTAACATTTACAAAGCCCATCTGCCACACTGTCAGCCTGGGTGCCATGTTCCCTCATTACAGCGTTTATGGGCTGTAGCTTATTTTGAGTCCATACCCACATACACCGCCCTGCTGCCTGAAATACTCACCAGGACAACAAGATCAATTATTAATCCGCTGCTGTAAATAGTCCCCAACAAAATGCTGTTTTTCCAACTATTTGAACAACTCATAACAAAAGAAAATGTATAACGGAGACTAAAGAGCCACAGCCAGGGTATGGAAGTCTAAAGCTATGATACTGTATCCTTTAAAACCAGAGGAGGTTTCCTCTTTTGAGCAAGATCCTGTTCACAAATATTCTAAATGTATGCCGACGATACAATGCTTAATATGTCACATCTCAAGGAACTATATGAGAGTCGTCAGAGGGCTTCTGTGTAAATGATCCCTTCAGTAGCCCATTTCATAAAGAGCCCTTTTCCTATGAAAAAGAGAAAGAAAATAATGTGACTGGGTCATAAAAGAGTCATGAAAATCATCTGTTGGAGGAGGAGTATTATGAGATGTGGAACTTTTTCAGTGTGTGATGGTGATGGATGAGCACTTGGTGGCACTTGTTCCCCTCAATGGCCCCAATACGCTGGTGTCTGTTTGTATTTTTCAGGACTGGAGATCGTCTCCGTAAATTCAATAACCATACTCCCACATGCATTAATCAGCCACAACCACACACTGCCTCTCTCCTCTCCAGCTCCCCTTTCTCCCCCTGTCTCTGCTGCAACACAATTTAGTTCACTTTAGCCTGAAAAACTGACAACTTGCTCACTGTATCTGTTCCAGGGCTGTACGCTTATTTTTTTAGGTGGTAGCACTGGTGCTAGCAAGCAAAAAAAATCAGTAGCACAAAAATAAATTCAGTAGCACACAAAGTATGATCGAAAACTTGCATAACCTTAACCCATGCATTTCGCTCTAATTACCTTTTAGCCTGTCATCTTGGTCTCATTTGAAATTCTCAATTAATGTCATATCCTAGTGTGTGCAGTAATAATTGTAGAAAAATTAATAGGGGTGCACTGATTGTAATTTAGACAAAAGAATATAATCTGCCAATTGCAATTTTTTGCTGATTCAGAATTATTTCTCCCCATAAAATGAATATCTATATATTTTTTGTATACACATCATTATTATATTCATAATAATAAACATTTTTGGTAAATGTCCTTCTGTTAATTAAAACCTAACTTTAAAACATATAGCCTATTAAATAAACAAGTATACATATTGGTACAATTTAGGATAAGTTAAATAGGTTGTTGTGAATGTGTTGGGAGTTGTTCTTCAGTGGCTTATCAGTTATTTCAAACTTTGTTTAAATAGACTACTGTTGACTGCTCTCTGCAGCTGAATGAGTTGCCTTTCAAGCTAGCGCACTGCAGGGCTGAGAAGCGCGAACTTCCTGTTCTTACCGGCTTCAAAAAAGTAAACTGACGTTTGGCTAGTAACATGCTTTTAATGTGAAGGTGCACAGGAAATGTTCTGTTTGCACACGCGCTAACTTAACTGCGTGCCGTCTTCTTCCGGTTATTCCCGTTGTTGAAGTTTATTAGACGCTAGAATCGCCGCTCCACAGGTCCCGAACACACATCTTTCACCAGCCAAAGTGGAGGGTGGACTCAACAACTTACTTGCCTAAGACTACATTTACCCGAATTTGGAGAGTGTTAATGTAGAGCCCTCTAAGCAGTGTTGTGCAGCGCTCCTCTGTGTTTCAAAGAGACAGCATCTGCTCATTAGCACGGTGCGAGTGGACTTGTATTCATCATCGCACGTGATCAATTTCAGTAGCAAATGCGATCAAAACTGTCGCACTGTACAGCCCTGATCTGTTCCCATGTGAGTCTCTCTCTCTCTGGCTTAAAACTCCATATATTTGGATGTAGGCTTCATTACCTCCCTGCTCTCTTTCATTTATTTCATTGACCATTTTCTTTCAGGCTTTTCAGGCTCAGAACACTGACCTGACTGTACCGAAACGCCTCTTTAATCTAATTTTTGCTTTCTAAATGAAGCCCGTACTGTTTCGTTTGCTCTGCAGCAATAACCCATTTTATGATCCGTATTCAATTATTTAGCCTATACAAGCATCAAAAACGGAGCGAACCAAATAGTAAAGCCAAACAGTTGGATCACTTTTGCATAATTGACAAGAACGCATTTTACAACATTTTGTTAAATGCAACAGAAGATCAGAGGTTCTAAAGGCAAAACAAAACAAGAGAATTAACTAGAGGGGGGATGAAAAAAACCTCACAATCAAAGCCTGGAAACGCACAACCAAACAACCAAATACAAATAGTGTATTTTTTTGTTGTTGCAGACAATCATTCCCCGTGCCTTTAATCATGTCTTGGAGTCAGCGCAGAATAATGTCACTCACATATCAGGCCCAACAAATGTGAATCTGAATTTCAACATAATTAAGGCATTGTGGCTCATTAGATTCATGTAGTTAGGGCACATGGCATATAATATAGTTGCAGACAGAAAGACAGTTAGGATGTTAGGATGGGACTTACAGTTTTTTATGGACCGCATACTGCACAGTTCTGATGAAATATTTTGGTTTTGAGAGCACTGATGAAATTGTCCTGCGGCTATGTTACGACACTGTGAAACAGTATAGTTTGAGTAGAGAAGACTCTTCCTATAGTAAGCAAACCCAGTAATGCCAGTTACCTTAGCAATATTTAGAGAGGTAAAAGTTAACATTAGGTAACTGGTCATACCAGACCAAGTTTTTAAAATATATGAGGGTATTACAATGATCAAGGATGCATTTACTTTGCTTATGAATCCAACTTTTCATTTGTAATATGAAGATTAAATAGTCTCAGTGTAAGACCCTAGAGAGATTGTTTAATATGGGCATCATCAACCTGCTTTTCATCCTTAAAGGAATACTTCACCCATACGGAACCGGCGTTCTATCATTATAAAATCGCTATCTTAATATAATGAATGAGGTTTTTCTTCCCTCAGTCTTTCCTCAGTCTTCCCCTTGGCCCAGCTGTCCTGTTAATCCTAACCTAGTCTCGCAAAGCCAGACCAAACTACAGCACGTAGTATGGTCTGGAAGCACTCTGTTTAGAGCCGTCTATTCGGGTGGGGAAACCGGGGGAAACTGGGCTAGCCTGTTTGTATTTGTTTAAACCAATCACAATCATCTAGGGCGGGGCTAACCCCGGGAAGCAGCAGCGGTGTCCTGCAAAATAGTGCCGGGGGGGGACTTATTTTGATGGAACGTCTTCACGTCCAGAGACTGTCAGAGAAATGGCTAAACCCGCAAACGCCACACAAAAACTATTAAAGACAAAAGGAACATACATAGTGTGTTGCTTTCTAACCAGCATGTCAAGACACCATACACTTTAGCCCCCGAGGAGCTCACGGGATAACTTAACCGGAGTTAACTAGCCACCCACGTAGTGTTATCTCTGGTAACATTATCATCGGCGGTTGAGAGGACGGCTACGGCGGTCGAGTAGAATTTTTAGCATTCGAGAACTTATGTCACCACCTCCTATCGCTGTAGTCAGAGCCGTAGTCCGTCTGTTTACAGGCAGAACAGGGTTTTGACGTTGTGAGCGCTACACCAACTGCAGCAAGTAGCCGTAAGAGTTGCTAGGTGATAGTGGAAGCCGTTGGAATATTTCCCCGTCGCTAAAACACCGCTGCATAGTCCCTAATTCACCAAAGAAAGGGAACGGCGGATCTTAATCTAGCTGGTTATAAGGTCCGGTGCTCAATTCAAACCCCCACGCTTCATTTTCCAGAGTTTATGAGGGTATTTCTGCCCGGGGGTAGTTGTACAATGAAGTTGGACAGCTAGGCTAAGCTAGGATGCATCCCGGACCGCCACCGCCAATATTATTATCCCGAAGTATCGCCACACTTTATTTCTGTCTACAGTAATGTGACTTCTCACACCCTGTGTGTGTGTGTGTGTGTGTGTGTGTGTGTGTGTGTGTGTGTGTGTGTGTGTGTGTGTGTGTGTGTGTGTGTGTGTGTGTGTGTGTGTGTGTGTGTGTGTGTGTGTGTGTGTGTGTGTGTGTGTGTGTGTGTGTGTGTGTGTGTGTGTGTGTGTGTGTGTGTGTGTGTGTGTGTGTGTGTGTGTGAGAGAGAGAGAGAGAGAGAGAGAGAGCGCTGCACATAAGCACACGGGTTGACTGTGAGCGAATTGTTTCCGAATTTGAGGGGGATCACAATAGGGGAAAGCCAGCGACCGGAAAAGGAGGGGGCTGCGTCAGGGCTGCGTAGCTTTTCGACGCAAGCGAATAGACGCTGGCGGAAGTGGTCATGCCAGACTAATCCTAACCCTACAGTTTCCCTTGTGTGATGTCACGCATGGGAAAATGTAGTGTTAGACAGTGAGGCCATAAAACACTCTTTTTGCCTTTTCTCAGGCTAGGATGAACCGATTTCTAAAATGTTTGCACATTTATACTACACAGGATCTCAGAGTTCAATACAACTTGATATTTCCACCGGTGAAGTATAAGTAATTTGTTGGTTTCAGACATTTGCTCCCTTTTTAAAATTCAAGTCAGATTATTCTCATCTGCCTAATATAACCTCAATTTAAGGAGTAAACTCTACACAGCTCAAATATGTTTTACCTGAATAGGCCCTGAGAGGCACACAGGGGAGTTCCTCACCAGATGTGCTTGCCTCCTCAAGAACAGTTAACATTCATTTAAGGAATCATTTGGAAGAGATGTGCAAAAGCAAGACGCAGAATGAATCTAATGATGTTTGGGAGGAATTTTTAAACAGAGATGAAAGAAATTATTTTGGGATGAGACAGACATTCTGCACAATGAGATCAAATAAATTGATGCACTCTTAGACAATTGGAAGGTGTTTTGCCTCATGATTACCACTAGAATATATATAAAATACCAATTTAGTTATATAAATGAATAATGGCAAAGGAAATCTTAAAGAATACAGATAGATTTATATGACAGCAGTGAGACAGAAGAAAAGGGCAATCCAGATGATACCCTTCATGAAAAAAGAAATACTAGGTTGCATCAGTGGAGCTCTCAGGGTAATGGAATGAAATATATACTTTCTGTTAGTGTGTGTGTGTGTGTGTGTGTGTGTGTGTGTGTGTGTGTGTGTGTGTGTGTGTGTGTGTGTGTGTGTGTGTGTGTATGTGCGTGCGTGTGTGTGCGTGTGTGTGTGTGTGTGTGTGTGTGTGTGCTTGTGTGTGCGTGTGGGTGTGTGCGTGTGTGTAATCCTATGATAAAGGGACGTGTAGCGTTTAAGAGCATGCGCCGGTGCTGTATTTGTCAGGCAGCGACAGATAAAAAGATTGAGCGAAGGTGGCGCGGGAAATAAAAAAGAATTTGTCCTTGGAAATATTTCAGCTGGTGTTGCGATATAAAGACATCAGTGGACACTGCCATTTCAATTCTGTCTCCTTTATGGAGTGTTTTGCAGCTTGATGGCTCCTCAATACTGACAGGCCGTAATGTATCATACCGTGAAAATAAATTACAGCTGATGACCACGCAGGGAGCAAATTAGGTCCCCTGCAAAAAGGTTTTTTAGACTGTTTTAAAGTATTGTTCTACAATTTACAGAGGCTTTTTGGATGTTAATTTTGTGTGCGAGTGATTTGTTTGGTGAAGAGATTTCATCTCTGTAAATGCGCCTATAAATAGCAGAGTGTCTAGACTGATTTGTTGTTTCATCAGACAAAATATGGAATAAGCAGAGTGCATTATAAAACTTCATAGTGTTCGGTGGAGCCATTCACTCTAATTTGACCAGGAAAATTGGCCCATTTATGAATGCAGCAGTGATGGGATTTGAATACCCATGATACCATCTGACTGCACACAACAACCACAGTCTGGTTCCATTTAACCAATGCAATAATTGGAGGTGTGGATTTATGATTACTTTGTTTGTTTGTTTTGTTGTTGTTTCCGGAGCTGATTACTGTTCCTGTTGGAAGCCTAGTAGTGTTAACAGTACTGTGATTTCCTTTTAGTTTAGATTTGCCTTCATTTAGAAGCACACATTTTAATCTCAAATGTACCTGATCTAATTCGCTGGATGGAGAGAGGAAACATCCGCAGGCAGCTAACACAGACAGCATGGCCATCACCACTCAAGTTAAAGCTGCACTAATGGATATTTTTTTATGGATATGTCTTATATGTAATGTCAAAATAATCTTTTACCTAGTTGTTTTGGCTTCATGACCTGCAGGTGAACTCTCATTGTTCACATCAAGCTGGTTTCCAGCCACAGCAGGCAGGTATTTGTAGCCAAAAAATACTAGTATATAACAAAACCCACTGTAGGTCCTCTACAAGCTCTATGAAAACAAAGTTTATATTAGGACTACCAGATATGAAGTGACCTCTTTATATTTATCCAGTTTTCAAAAATAATCTTAAATCAATGAGCCATTTTCTCTAACCGACTCAAACTGAAAAATAAACGCAGCCAAATCCATTTGAATTGGTCTGTTAACTGACAATCAAGCAGAATCGAAAATCATACTCTTTCATATCATGCAACACACTTACTTTGAGCCAGCCTTGTCCACAAGTGACTTGAGTAATCACTCCAAATAGCCTGAATCAACAGTTGTTTGTTTTTCAAAAATGTTTGTTTAGTCTAACTATATATGTTAACTTGAATGTTCATGTAAACAGACCAGTATTCATCAGTTTGTAGCTTGACATGTTTCTTCTTCTTCAGAAGCGTCAGCTGTTGCAAGTTGTTTGTTTGTTAGTTAAGGTGGACGACCACTCTTCTAAGTGTACTTCTGCTGCTTATTGCGAGACATTAATATGTATTCTCCCACTGCAGCAGCGGGGAAGTCACTGTAGGCCATACATCCGTTTATTATTGAAGGCCAAGGAGAGATATGAAAATGACCCCTGAACTAATAAAACTTTAGCAAGAAAGAGGGTGGAGGGGTGAGGACAAGGATGAGATGAATAGTGGAGGAATATGGGTTTACGTTCCAAGGTTGTGGGAGTTAAAGGAACCGCGAAGCATCGGCAGCAGCAGAAGGCTTCCGGAGCCTTGAGGTGTCACAGAAGTGAGGGCAGTAAAGAGTGAGAGAGGAAGGCCTGAGGAGGAGACAGGATGGGGGAGAAGGTGTGAGGAGAAGACCTGCATGTGGGATACTAACTGGTAGCTTCCCAGTTCCCATGGTAACACTGGTCTATCCCCCTCTCTCTACAACACACTCACATCTTTCATCTCCTCCCATGTTCATACCCGACGGGAAAGCATCCCACACTACAGCATACTGATTGCACACACTTGCACATATAAACACGCGCACGCACGCACACGCACACACACACACACACACACACACACACACACACACACACACACACACAATCGCCCAACACATACACAGCAATGCACATTTACAGTATATGTATATGTACATTAAAAACTGTATGTGTCCTTGATCTCAGCATATTCAAATCAGGAAAAGGTTTCATATGGGGGTTTGCTTGCACATTTGAGGGGGCAGAGAGAGTCCTTGATGTCCTTACTATAGTACACCAAGGGCCAGATCCACAAAGAATGGATTGTGCACGTTAATTGCTCCATGATTTGCGGAGAAATAGCCCCCGTAATCTGCTCCGTTCGAGCACTGTATCCACAAAAGAATTTGCAATAATTATATCCCGGCGCTAACACGCCCACGGAGTTTGGCAGCTGAACGCAAGTGCCCCTCCTTTTGAGTTAAAGTAAGTAAGCAGATCTCTTCCCAGGCTGGACCTTGTGCTTTTACACACTGTGGCAGTTAGCGCTGGTCTTTGTGAATTAGGTGGTATTTGCACCAATGTAATTTTTGCATAGGACGGGGGCAATGCTGGTTTTTATATATTCTCTATTTACATACATGCAAAGGGTCAGGCATGGCTTTTAGGGCGCACTCACACTAGACAAAGTAGCCCTGTACCGTGCCCAATCACACCTCTCCCAAGTGTGCCGTGGCTGAGGAAGTGTACCGTGCTTGAGTACGGATGGCACACTTACAACTTACACTAATCAAACGAACTAGACTTTAGGGGGCAAACGTACTTTGGCACGGTACAGATGGCCTAGTGTTAGTGCGCCCTTAGCACCTCTCAGAGGTTGTATTAAAGATTAATCTGCATGGGCATGCGTGGGCTAAAAGCAATTCATAGAATTCACCAACAGGCACTGGCACGGAATACATCACAGTGCCATTGAAGTAATTTTAAAGATACAAATGTTACCCACACTTGACTTGATGTGAGCACATAAGCGAAAAGCTAAATGTTTTCCCCTGCACATCACTGGTTTGTGTGCTTTATGCCATTACTTGGGATTTAGCCATTTATTTTAGTTGGGGTATAAATGAGAAATACAATAGTTTATATAAATGTATAGGTTCTATGCGATTAGAAAGTTTGGGGTTGATGACCCTGTCCATTGGAATAGCTGTTACATGTCATTGACATGTCAAAGTGGCTCGAATATGTTTCTATTACAATGATCTGAGGGTGATGAGGTTGGTCTGGGCACAAAACGGTAGAAATAATTGGAAAATGATTTATAATATAGTTCTCTTTTATAATATTTTATTGTAAATATTCTTTTCATATTCCGTAAGATAGGTTTCATGTTAATGGTTTGTTTATTGTGTGCACGGTCTGACCACAGCAAACTCCGGGCAATAAAACCAATTCTGATTCTGATTCTTATATTTGAGAGCTGGACCCTATAACAAAACACACTGACTGGCTGTCTTCCTTTACTGCTTGGAGATTTAGCTTCAAATTGCATAGCCTTTCCTTCTCCAATATACTGTATTCACAAAACATTTTCAGAGGGTTGACAAATGTTGATGTAAATCGAATATCTTTATACAAGCCTGTGAAATAGGCTCCATGTATCTTTACGACATGGTCATAGTCAGCCACTTGAGTCTTGTCAGACAGACTTGTGCTGTCAGTAATGCCCTATACACACATAAACACACACACACACACACACACACACACACACACACACACACACACACACACACACACACACACACACATCGTATGCAATCATTTCCAGGCTTTATAGGGACAAGAAGAAGCATAATTATAGATGTTCTTGCTGACACAACACACATTCACACACATGCTGTACAGACGCTGGCAGAGCAGAATCCATTATATCATATATACATTGACAGCTCAATGCAGTTCATAAACAATGAATGAGCTACAGACCTCACCGACATATTTCACATTGTACAATCCTGGCGCGCACACACTCGCCCACGGTTAAATACAACATTTTTCAATTCATTTCACAGGATATTGAACTTGTGCCCACCACTGGAACTTTAGCTGTCTTTCCTTTAACAATTCAGTTCAGGGATAGGTCAATACCTTCAATCTTGAGACCAACCTAGTGTGTGAGACTTGACTTGAGATTTGTTATTTGTTGAGACGGTTTTATTGTAGTCTGATTGTAGTTTTCTGCTCAAATCCCATGTTCTTTAGCTTTCTGTACGTCTAAGTTATATTTTTTCCCGGAGAGAAAACGACTTAGTTTACCTGGGAGCATTTAGAATGAATTGGTTCTAATGGTAAAGCTGAAAGAGCCGGGGACTTGGGGACTGCTCATCTTCATTGACTTTAACATTCAAAGGTCATCTGCAACCATAATAGCTCCCCGGCTCTGTCATCAATTGGAAGGTTAATTGCTCTAGGCTTTTTAGATGGCTTAAATAACCATTATCCCTTTTTTACTGAAAAGAAAATAATATTATTTTAACATTCCTTTTGAAAAGAACCATATGACCAATCAAAGCAATTACTTACACAATATACCAGGGGAGGTATTTCAAGTAATGATGGAGGGTTTGAAAGAGGATGGTCCACAATGATTGGCTTAGTTCCTTACTGCAGTACAGTTCCTGCTGTCTGACATTTTACTTAAGGAAATCAGCAATCAGTAAACACTATAGTGCATTTGGTATGAATCAATGATGCAAATCCAGGCCAGGCATTTTACTGATGTCACAATCATTTAAGTAGATTAGCAATATCCCTTAAAAGGATTTCATAAAATACATTAAGGTATCAAATTAGATTCCTGATGTAGAACAGCACTGTGACTACCACTGAGGAAACAGAAACCCGGGGTTTGGAAAATACAAACCATTGTGTAAGGAACCAACTGACAGAATGTGTTTGCAGTCAAGTCAATTGAGAAAAAAGTGTGGGGGGCGGGGAGGGGGGAACAAATGTAGTACTGGGATATAGAATATTGCTAAAATATGTCTTGGCCCTGTACTGAGCAAAAAGTTTCAGTGTATCAACTTTACCTTTAAATGTAACACATATATTCCCCAAAACAACCAAAATCCACTCATTACATATTTAATTTATAAAATAAAATAAATTTATACGTAAGTGTACTTTCAAATGTTCAACATTTGGGAAAGTTCAACACTTGGAAAATAAGTTTTTTTTTCACCTTCTTTCTGCAAGTTAGTTTAGAGGATTGAGATGTGTAGGGTGATTATGTAACTACAGCAAGCAGCGCCTTAGTTTAGCTTAGCTTAGCTTAGAAGAAATCAATTAGTTAAGGTATCCGTCTTCTGCCTTAACCTAAAGACTGGAAGCAAGGAGGCAGTTATCCTGAATCTATCTAAAGACAACACAATCCACCTACCAGCACCTCTCCATCAAGACAAAGATATCACTGACCAGGTTGACGTTTTGCACAGCAATTCTCAAATATTAACCAGGTTAAGATAATTTTATGGCAGTTTTCAACAGTTTGCGACGCATGTCCATGGTTTACAGGACAAAACATTGCAAGACAACGATAATGACATGTAGAGTATTCATTTTTCTTTGTAAGGGTTTAGGAATTATTGTTTGAAAAGAACACACTGACACCTGACGTCATGAGACTTTTACATAGTGAACGTCGCTGTATTATTTATATCAATATATTTTCAGAATATGCTGATTGACATGTCAATGGGAATATTCCCATAGCTGCTGTGCATAGAATCCCTTTTTTTGAATTAATTTTCTTAATCGGAATATGGACCTAAATCAGAATATGCAGTGCTGCATGTAAACGTAGTCACTGATATATGTGGTTTGCCTGTACTGTCACTGTTTGAGAAGTTCAGTGCTAAAGGGATCGGGCTGTAAGAAAAGGCCATATGTCATGTTACCGTCATGGGTAGACAGAGCAGGGGAAGATGGGAGCAGATGTAAAGTGCACTGAATTGGTCAGGGAGGAAAGACGGTTAATGGAGTAAACAAAGGCTGCTTGGTCAATGGAGTGTTTCTAATTGAGTTAGTCAAGTGTGTGTGTGTGTGTGTGTGTGTGTGTGTGTGTGTGTGTGTGTGTGTGTGTGTGTGTGTGTGTGTGTGTGTGTGTGTGTGTGTGTGTGTGTGTGTGTGTGTGTGTGTGTGTGTGTGTGTGTGTGTGTGTGTGTGTGTGTTAGTGAGTGAGTGAGTGAGTGTCTGTCCATGACCGTACAGCAGTCATAAGTCTGTCGGGTTCCGTTATGCGTGCTTCACAGGCACACGCCCATGCAATCACAGCCTCGTAAATCACACACACACACATTTCAACGCGTCTTTACTGCCAATCACGCAGGTGTTCGTTCATGCAGCTCCATGTTGAAGTAATGATGCCGTGGCTTCGTGACAATAATTCCACTCAGTGGCAGCGAATAAACAGTTATGTTAAGCAATAAACTGACATTACAAGCCAATAAAACAGACGGGTGATAGAGGCACATGGCAGTGTATGCAGGTGTCCAATACATAGAGCCTGCATGTACAAACTGCAAGAGCTGTAGTCTACACACACTGGCCACTTTATTAGGTACACCAGTTCAATTTCTTGTTAACACATACAACTAATCAGCCAATCACATGGCAGCAACTCAATGCATTTAGGCATGTAGACATGGGCAGGACAACTTGTTGGAGTTCAAAATTAGCAACAGAATGGGGAACAGAGGGGGTTTAAGTGCCTTTGAACATGGCAATGGCGATGGTGCCAAAAGGGCTGGTCTGAGTATTTCAGAAACTGCTGATCTACTGGGATTTTCACCCACAACCATCTCTAGGGTTTACAGAGAATGGTCCGAAAAAGGAAAAATATCAAGTGAACGGCAGTTGTGTGGACGTAAATGTGTCTTGCTGATGTCAGAGGTCAGTGGAGGATGGGCATACTGGTTTGAGATGATAGAAAAGCAACAGTTACTCAAATAACCACTCGTCACAACCAACGTATGCAGAATACCATCTCTGAACGCAAAACACTATCAACTTTGAAGCAGATGGGCTACAGCGGCAGAAGACCCCACCTGGAGCCACTCCTGTCAGCTAGAGGATCTGTATTCTAGAGGAAGCAGAGGCAGTTGTAGGAGAGTGGTAGGAAGGACAGTGGGAAGAGAGTAAGTGCTGGGTTTAAATGGTTGGCATTCAACGTCATATCAGAGAAAAGGCATCTGCAAGTACGATTTCTCTTTATTTATTTATTTGAGCAAATCTCTAGGTTATGATCTTGTTGCAGTAGCTCAAAAACATCTCATCATTCTTTGATTTGCATTTAGTTCAGGAGCCAAGGACTAGAATGCTTTTGCAACAAGGTACTTAACTTTAATTGTCTTGGGGTACTCTAAAGAAGAAACAGATGGAATGATCAATACGTAGATGACAACCAGTTGTATGTCTCATTTCGTTCTGAATAATGTCACAGTTTGCATGGCCTCTACCTTTCTGCAACAGAATGCTGTCAAAGAACCCGCGTTCTGGTAATTGGTTAATGATTATATTTCAAAACAGAATCAATTCCTCCTGGGACCGTTGACAACCAACCGAAAAAAATATTCTGCCATAAATATCTTTGATGCTCAAAACTCCAGAGTCTTGTTAAATTGTCTCACTGTAACAATCAGAGGTATTGGCGAAAGTAAAAACCATTGCTCCACCAAAAACAAAAGTAGAAATAATTATGGCTCTCACTCCCTCTGGCCTAGATTACTGCTGTTTGTCGTCCACTCGTCTTCATGATGCAGCAATTGTCTGTCCGCTAATGGTGGCGCGTGTAAGCAGCAAGACAACACTATAGAGAGAACATCCAAACCTAGCTGAACTACATTTGCTCCCAATTGATTTTTTAGAACTCCATTAATGTTAATGGTCATTACTTTAAAACTCTCTTTTTGCCCTTAATGTTTTAGCTCCAACACTGTGGAATGGACTTCTCCTTATCCGTATCATATCAGCTGAGTCAGTGCCACGGTTTACAAAGGAAGTGGTTTAAAAAGCCACCCGGAAGACCTGGCCTTTTTACTGTCAAATCTTTTTTTGATAAGTAGTATTTCAATGGTATTTTACTTTTCTTTTTCTTTTTGTGCTTGGCCATGGTCCGGAAACTCTTGTTGTATGTTATGGTACAGTATCGACTCCTGTGCAGCAACAGCTTCTATGTAACTTGAAAAAGAAACATATAGAAATTGAGCCGGAGAGGGAGGCAAAAAGCGAAAAAAATAAAAAATAAAAAATTTAACTATTTCTTTAACCGCCAAATTGGGAGAATGTGTTTGGTTGGTGGTATACACAGAGGTATGGCACGTCGTATGTGTATGTTGCATCTTCACTTGAGTTGACTGCCTGAACTAGCTTGCATTGAATTAAAAAGAAAAATACTCTAGTACTTTTAGTAACTTTTACCACTGGACCCCTCTCAAAGCTTGCCAAGTCGTTAGTGATAACGTTGCAGATGACATGTCAATGAAGGGGGAAGAAGTCCCATGGCAGGATGAGAAACAGTAGGTGTAACAAGAGATTCGATTATAACAGTCATTGCAGGAAGCATTATACATTATATATGTACGCATTGGTTTAGGTGTATGGTTATTTACGGTCTCTGTGTTTTTTTAAGAATGCTATACAGTGTTATTGCGAGAGAGAGAAATATGTGTGTCGTGACTTACTGTATGTGATATGTGATATATGCTTATGCGTGTGAATGTGAATTGTGGCGTGTCATTGAGACACTGGTGGAGTTATCTAGGTCGTAGTGGATGCATTTTTAATTGTAGTGTGGTGAGCTACAGCATCGCTGGGACATAAAGATAGCGTCTTACATCATCTGATCCAGGCAGCCGCAGCTCCTTGCTTTCCTCTTGCTTTTAAATTGGATTCACAAAAAGGGTTTAAAATCATTCCCCCCCACCCCCCCACCCCCTCAGGCTCTAATTGTACAGCACTTCAATACACACGTGGATGCGGATACACACGCATACACACACTGTACACACACTGCAGCCTCTGTAATATACTGGACCGCTGGGAAGAAAGCTACTGTACTGTCTGCACACAAAGGAAAGATCCAGATCCAGATAAATGTCTCTCTCTATCTCTCTCAAACACACACACACACACACACTAGCACGCACACACACACACATACATACACACACACACACACACACACACACACACACACACACACACACAGGCCACTGGAGATGTTATAGTTTCATCTTATGCTTCTTAGACCGCTGGCTCCCCAGAAAGCATCACTCAAAGCTTATTTGGAACATTTGACTTGTACCTGCGGGACACAGGGACTGTGGAAGGGCACTGCCTCATGCCCTCACATAGCAGTTCAGCATCAGAGAGAGAAATTGCTTGTGGCTGTAGTGGAGGCACAACACAGCTGTAACACAAATCTCCTGCTTAACCATGGGGGCTGTCTAAAGGCTGCTGCAGTGCCCAGATGACACCGCAAAGTAATCTTCACATGCAGCTTCTAAACAATGGGAGACAACTCAAGATAACTTTCATACCATGCAGTATACTGTATAGACAGATCAGATATGTGTCCAGCAAAAGTACATTTGTTAGCGGAACACAGGGAAATATATTTGATTTATCTGTTAGAATTACCAGATAACAAGAAAAAACTGGTTTAATGCAGGTCTGCACAATACACCCTTTGGCTTAATGTTAATGTCAGCATGCTGACATGTTCACGATTGCAATGATAATATGTTGATGTTTCAAAGATGAATATTTACCATGTTCACAGTCTTGCTTTGGCATGGTAGCATGATGGAATGAGCTAAATGGCACTAAACACAAAAGTAAGCTGAGGCTGATTTATGCAGGTTTTGGCTCAAAAACAAAAGTATTTGGCAAATTCTAATTTTGGAAAAAATTATCACGATTAATATGCCAAATGTAATTTTAGCTATTGGATGGATTTACAGTAAATACATCTAATAGCTATTGAGATATTTTAGTCTGAGAAATACAATTTATAAAAGCAGTCACTGTTGAGTAAAATGATTGGTGCAATGAACGGTCAATGTAATCCAAGCAGTGATGCCTTTCATATTTCTTTATTGGCAAAGCAAATATATAATTCTTTATTTCAGACCCAGGGGGATCCATATCAACACAAACAACATAAACAAATACACAAACACAGAGTAAAAAATACACAGCCTTTCACAATATTCAGTGCCAAGCATACAGACATGATCGCCAATGGTTCCACAGTCTGGAAGAAAATCTGACCGAACTGCATAGAGGGTTAGTCAAAACTGCAATTAAGTTATTTTCAGACTCAGATGCCCTACACATAAATCCATGCATCAGGCCACGTAACACAGCAGAGCAGGTAGGGACCCCAACACTTACAAACATTTGGCTTGCACTGGAGCTTCTTGGAGCTCTCAGCAGTAGCCTCATGCTATCATTATAGGCCACTGTAAGCTTTCTAATGCTGCCTTGTTTATAACGACACCACAGGTGGGCAGTATACAGCGGCGTACAATACGCTCTAAAGAGTGAGATTTTGACAGGTACAGAGCACATACTAAACTTACGGCAGAGCATGTTCGCTTGTGCATACAGCTTCCGACGCTGCCTATAGATATCATTGTCATCAGACAGGTCATTAGACATAATATGGCCCAAGTATGTAATTTCACTGCACACACTGAGTGCAGTGCCAGACAGATAGAAGTCAGGGAAGGTTGACTGTCTGTCTCCTCTGCTTCTGACAATCATGATCTTACTCTTTTTTGCGTTGTATTTTATGTCAAAATCATCACCATACTGTGTGCATACTCTCAGAAGCTGTTGTAGACCAGCACTATATGGGCTAAAGATGACCAGATCATCTGCGTACATAAGGTGGTTAATGAGTGAGTCCCCAATCCTACAGCCTGTACCAGATGCATTTAAAATCAAAGACAAGTCATTCATATACATATTAAAAAGAAAAGGAGACAAAATTCCGCCCTGGCGAACACCATTGGTAACATGGAAGGGATCAGATGTTACACTCCCCCATCTCACCCTCATTGCCTGATGCGAGTACCAATAGACCAAGATTCTAATTAAAAAACCAGGGACCCCACTTTTAGACAATTTTAAAAACAATTTCCCATGATTAACACGATCAAAAGCTTTAGAAGCATCAATAAAACACATGAACATTGTGGAATTTTGCCTATTATATTTATCTAAAATTTCCTTTAGTGCAAAAATACATAAATCAGTACCATGCTTTCTTTTAAAACCAAATTGGTGGTCAGTAGACAGGACATACCTCTCAAGTCTACTCAGTAGAACTGTCTCCAGCACTTTGGACATGACACTGGCCAAAGCTATTGGCCTGTAATTATCCGAGCTGTTTAGCTTCCCCACTTTATCTTTTATCACTGGTACTAGCACAACAGAGAGCATAGAATCTGGTAACACTCCATGAACAAAAAGGCCTGTGTAACATAGAGCCACCAGAGGGTATAGTTTCTTACTGGCAAGTTTAACATGTTCAGCTGTAATATCATCCTGACCACAGGCCTTGTTATCTCTTAACTTCAATATTGCTTCATGGACTTCAGCAGCAGTGACAATAACATCATCATTAAAATATACACTATCCACTACAAACATATTACCTTTTACACAGTTTAACAGTTCATAGTATTGTTTCCGCCATAACTGTGAAATTTCATCAGGACCACTCACACCATCTATATTAGATGGAAGAGATTTTTTGCAATTATTGATAGTTTTTATTTCTTTCCAGAAGTCATTAACATTATTTTTTTGCAGCTTCCTTGCCAGTGAATCTGACCTCATAGTGTTTTCATTTCTTTTGATATAGCGAAGTGCATTTTTAAATCTAGCATTAGTGCATTTTTTATTTTCAAATAAAGGGCCATGCCTGCTTTTGCCTGACTCAGCCCATTCTTTAAAAGCATTTCGGGCCTCTGCATGGAGCTCTTCTACATGGTCCTTCCAACCTGGCTTAGCATTGAACACTTTAGTCCTATGTTTATATAGTGGCCTGCTCGAAATTTTAAGAGACTCCACAATTGCTTCATACAAAGAACATAACTCTTTACAATGTTGATCATCTTTACAGTTCATATCCCGACACCATAAGGCATCTCTTGGTACCTGAATATTACACAGCAAAGCATCAGTATCACTAACATATTTATTGAGATCTGTGCTAGACAGTTTTGTCCAATCTATTTTTCTTACATCAATGCCTTTATCCACAGGCAACAACACAGGTAAATTGCCAGTGTTCAAGACCATGTGAAAGGGTATATGGTCCGTAGTAGCCAAATCATAGTCAATCTTCATAATGTCAATGGAGTCATGGGCATCCACTGTACAAAGGCAGTGATCTAGCCACGAAGTAGAGTGCCAGGCCTCGCTGATATAGGTATAACTATCATTTGGCAATAGTAATTTACTTGATAAAATCAATCCACTGTCTGAACTAAACTGAGCCAAATGTTTACCAAATAAAGAGTTGGCATCAGTTACATCAGCATTCATGTCACCAATAACATATATGCAGGTAGAAGGATTGTCCTGAATAAAAGACATGATAAATGCCAATCTACTGAGGTACTCATCCTCATTTTTCATGCACTCATATGGCGTATAGACATTTAAAATCATTATTTTCTTATCATTACAACACAGCTCAATTCCAATTGCCCAGTCAACTCCCAGTCGTATAACATTAACCAACTGGTCATATTTTTTATTCCACATGGTGGCCACGCCCCCTGGGATCCTCCCCCGGACGACTTTAGCGCTCAAGTCAGTTGTTGATTCACCTGCCCCATGAAAGTCCCTATGTATAGAATTTAGTCCTCCCAGGTCTTGTTTAGCCAGGAACGTCTCCTGAACACACAAAATGTCACATCTCTCCATCAGTTTGTCCACAACAACACGGCGTGATTTATCAGTTTCACTGTGGCCAACACGCAGTCCACGCGCATTGTAAGATACGACACAGATGTTCATAGTAAGGTTCATTCATATCCCAGCAGCTACTAATGCAGACCGGCTCTCGTGTGGAGCTACAGGTGTACCATGGCAATTCAGTTCACTCCCCCCCTCACCAACAACCTTGGGTACACGGGCCTCATAATAGCGGCGAACATAAGTCCCCTCGGGCCAGAGTTTTGGATCATACATATCAGCAACATTGTTACATTCAGCGGTGATGTGAAAAGAGCCATACCTGCTGCGGGCCGACTCGATCTTTCGACACGTCACTGTTTTAGCCTCCAACTTCTCCGTTAAATAGTCACGCAGCGTGTCTGCATCCAGAGTGGGAGAAAACCTAGTGGCAAACACATTCACCAGCTTTGTTTTCACCACTCCAATGTTACTCTCAGTGCCAGTTCCAATTATTCCATCATTCCTTTGCTCACGTTTAAAGTGAGCTGGCTTGTTGCGGGGTTTCGGTGGCACATTTGCTTTAAGGGACCCCAACTTTTTTCGACCTTTTTTCACAGCAGCGCTCCACTGTGGGGACTGTGGCTGTGATCGTGGCGATGTGACTTCCACATCCAGTAGCTCCTGCTGTTGAGTGGAGCCCACCAGCCCCTTCCAGTCTACCCGTGAGGTGCTGGCGATCTCGCCGGTATGCCTATTCAGTCCCAGGAGACGCGACTTAACAGTTGGAGACGTTGTTGACTCCTCAGGGCGCACGGGGGCCGATAGCCCCCGCACGGTGCCAGCAGCCCCAGGGTCGTAGTCCGATGTACGGTGCGTCTCCACCGCTGCCACTCGGCGATCCATGGCCGTAACAATTGTCCCCAAGTTCTCACTCACATCTGCCTGAGTATCCAATGCCTTTCTCAGGCCAGAGACTTGTTGGCTCAGCTGCTCCACTCGGCTAAGCAGAGCCGAGACGTCCATATTGCCGAACCCGACAGGTGGCAGTTCATCCAAGTAATGTGAAACAAAACGTGGAATATCTTCACCGCACTCATTAAGTAACTTCATGCAGGCCTTGATATTATTCGTGTCCTTCTGTGAGCCTTTGTGTGCAACACAGCGTTGCGTTGTATTCGGGCATAAGTCAAACAACAGCCGCTTGGACTCCTCAATCCACTCAGATGAAAAGTTGTTTGTTGTCAGTAAAACAATTTCATCGTGGCTTAATGTGTTCATTTTAACCACAATAAAATTCAACAATTCATCTTCCACTATCACCTTCCCACAATCCGTTTTGTAGATTTCAGGTTTTGAGCGAGGGCAAGCAGAGCCTCCACCAGCAGCACGCACCTCCGCCGCCGCCATTGAAGTCATTTCCCAAATGAATGTATATTAATGTATTTTGGGTTGACAAATGACAACAAAAAGTCAAACAAAATGTCTAGTAAAGCTTCATTTGTTGTATTTATACTTTTTCAGCATGAAACAAACACAATGGCTTACAGATATATTTAATTGTTAGCAAAACATTGACATCTATCTATCTATCTATCTATCTATCTATCTATCTATCTATCTATCTATCTATCTATCTATCTATCTATCTATCTATCTATCTATCTATCTATCTATCTATCTATCTATCTATCTATCTATCTATCTATCTTTCTCTCCCTATGCAGTCCTTGCTGTTGATTCGTCAGGAGATGGTGGTTTCCCAGAAGAAGCTGGGAGACTTCTGCGAGGCTCTGAAGCAGTACCTGAAGAACGTGTCCACTGAGAGAGACTGCTTTCAGTAAGTTAACCACCGCTCCGCACTGCTCTGGTCCTGCTGCTGCAGAGTGCAGCGCCATAACCTTAGAATTTGGGTTTAATATTTAACGTGTGTTCCCTTTACACTGTCAGGATCTCCCTGTTTTTCTCACTGTGTTCTGCGCGACCTCAAATATCCCCTCCTCTGGCTCCTGGATTGTGTATTATTCATTTGAAAACCTGCAGTATTCCGCAGGTGGTATAGGTCTAATACTCCAGTATATAATATTGTATCTGTAATATATTTTCAGTTGTCCATGTAATACTATACCTCCTATTCCACCCATTGGGAGCCTCAGGGAGCTGTGACATGGCCAAAGGGATTTGCCCAAGTCCCAGACTTAATATTCTATATGCAGAGTCACATTCTGCCTATATTCTGGCTATAATGCATTTCTGTTATTCTGGAAGCATGTACAAGGCAAGTGTCAAACAAAGACAAAGAAGGTGAGGAGAAACCAAACCCTGAATCATACTAACACGTTTGGTGTAATCCAAACACCACACAACACAAACCCACCGTCCACACACACACACACACTATTAAGCCTGGAAACTTCATGCTGTGACAGACTGTTAAATCTTAGACTTTAATTTTACAGCAAGACAACAAGCAAAGCTATTGTCTGACAACAAGCACATCTATAGTCAGAAATGCTCTGAAAAAGCCAGGCCCATGTGCATACCTCATTCCAGTGCACAATTTACCAAAGGTATCTCTACCACATTTTGATTAAAAGGTGGAGTCAGCGATCCTGGATAAGGCTTGTTGTCAAAATTGCTTTTTTGTCAGCACACACACTGTACAGACATGTAGCGGATAGTGGGGAGATATTCACTGATTTTGACAACAAGCGTTCTCCTGCATGGTTGACTCCACCCTTGACGCTCGGTGAGTATACATGTTATTACTTTCTGATTGGAAGAAAGAACCATAAGAGCAAAAGTCTAAACATCTACATTTGGAGGCAAAACATACTGTAAAAAAAAAAAGCTAAATAATGGAATTCATTTTTTTTATGCTCTCATTCACCTTTCAGCACATTGTGTGACCTCATTACAGAACAGTGCCAGCATATTAAATAAGGAAATGGTGCCTGTGGGGCTGGAAGGGCCAGTTTCAGAGCAAATAATGTCCTTAAAATCATTGGGATGGAAAATGTTGGAGAGTGGAACAGGGCAAAGTCCGAGGCAGATGTTGTATTTTTAATCTTTGTATATGACGTTGTGACCTTTTGGAACTATTATTGAACCTTACCTATATATTATAGAAAAACATTTTGGTCCTTCTTGGCACGGACATTAAAGTTCCCTTCAGGATGAATTGTAATAACTTTTGGTCATCCTTTTTAATTATCATCTTCAGGTTATGGTTCTAATTTGTTTAATGCTTAGTTTGTGATCAATTACGGGCAATGTAATTAACATTCCCATGATCCGCCTCAGCTGTACTTTGCCTTTAGAAGCTGATTTCAAAAAGTTGAACTAGTAAACATGGTTATTATTGTACCTACATGTACTTTAGCATTTAAACATGTAGCAAAAAACACCACTACAGCCTCACAGGGATGTTTCACTTTCACTTAAAAGTGCTACCTTACAAAAGCAAGTCCACTGGGGTTCAGTATGTGGAGAGCCGGGGCGTACTACTTTACTTGATAACTAAACTACTGTAAACTCTATCATCCATCCATTTCCCAGGTAGGTCAGGCAGGGTTGGGTCTTAACAGCCCCTTTTCCTACTAACACATACAAAGCCTTCCTTTAGTAAGCCACCTTGCACTCAGTCAGACCTTCTTCCCACTGTGTTGCATGGAGGACCAAAATGTATTAAATGATGCAGCAGATGTCAAAAAACTGCACATTCAGGTGAACGGGCCTTTAGGGGAAAACACTACTGTCATTCCGATTATACTAAAAGAAACGTAGAAACCATCCTAAAACATTGCGTCCGCACAAAGCCAAAAATGTGCTGAGCAAAAAAAAAATCAGATTTATAAAACTGTGCGGCGCACAGTTTCACGCAATCTTCCCTTTATAAATACCCACCTGCGGTGAATTGTGCGCAGACAATCTCCACCCCGTGTCCTCCCACTTCACCTCCCAATTTCATCCCACATTCTACCATAGGCCTACATGGCGAATGCTAAATAGCTCCTGAATATGATGACGCACTTAATAAGCACGGAATTTTGACTGACATGAGGAAAAAAGGGAGGCAACCGGCCGCAAAGAAAGCGACTGTGAAGGAAGAAAGCCCGTGACGTGCATTTGCTGCAGAAACTGGCACACACACACACACACACACACCCGCGCGCTTATCACATATCATGATTGGCACAGTCGTTGATAGTCTTTGTAAAGCAGTTTCGCCCAACTTTGTACTGTATGCAATATCACGTATTAGCGTAGGCCTACCTGTAGTACTATATGTAGGCCTATATAAGATATGGTGTGACAAGTGAAATAATGCCTATAGTCTATTCGAGAGAATTGTTTATCTCCCGTGAGATCAACACATTTCCAACAACGTCAGATTATAGTTTAATCTTCCAGGGTGAATTGTTACGGGAAAGAGATGCGTGTAATGATTTGCTAAATTCATAACATGATTTTATCTAACGAAATATACAATTTAATTAATATCTGTTGGGCTTAACTTTGTACAAAACTACTTTTTACTCACCTCTTAAAATTTGCTCTCCCGCTGGGCACTCACGGAAACACCTCCCGACGTATAGGATATTATTATAGAGTAGCGCTAAAAGATTCAATTTATAAAATAACCAAAACATGTAGACCTAGGACTTAGTAATAAGTAATTCAACCTACATCACAACTGCATGCCATAGACTACAGTAGCCATATATGCTCAACTATAGGTAAGCTTATACATTTTATTGACTAAATAGATTGGGTGCCAAGCATCATTTGTCTGTGTTTTTCTGATGACAGAGCTTTATTTCGTGGTGTTGCCATTGAGTGTCGCTGATTCCCCGAGTCAGGAAAACCTTGCGGTAGCTCTACACATGGTCGAAAGTTGGCGTAGGAATACGCACACTTCTCCGCAAATAATGTTTTTATAAATACCAACGTTTGTCACCGCACATTTTCCCGCACATTTCTGTCCGTCTACGCAAGGTTTTTGTGCGCCGCAAGCTTTATAAATGAGGCCCCAGATCACTGCAGCGCACCTTAAGTTTGCAAGCCCGAAAGTGGCCGCTCTACTTGTCAAAATATGTTTCACTGGTTTTATGACACATGGGCTGTTGCCCGACTCTGTGTTGGCCATTACTCTTGTGCCCGTCATTAAGAACAAAGCAGGCAAGATTGGGAGCATGCACTGGCATGTGTTGTTTCCAAAGTTCTGGAGAGTATTCTTTTAGATCGATTGGGTGATTATATTAATACCAGAGACAATCAGTTTGGTTTCTAAACCAAAGCATGACACTGAGTTGTTTATTTATAGTTTAAAAGAAAAAGTCAAAATGTATAGACGGCAACATTCCTCTGTTTTAATTGGTATTATTGATGCTTCTAAGGCATTTGATTATATTGAGAGTATATCACCAGAAGCTATTCACAAAATGAAATCAAAGGGGTGTACCTGTTAGCATTATAAGAATACTTGCATACTAGTATGCTAACCAGAGTACACCGGTCAGATGGGGCAGTAGTGTCTCTGGTCCCTTCAGTGTTGGTAATGGAGTTCCACAAGGGGGGGGGGGGGGCTACTGTCACCAGCCCTCCTCAACCTGTATATGAACAAGTTATCTGACCAACTGAACGGCTGTAGAACGCGCTGTATGATTGGCAACACGGTGATAAACCATGTAATGTATGCGGATGATTTGGCCATTTTCCCTCCCAGTAAAGTGCTGGGTTTCAGCAGTTGTTGAATGTGTGTACAGAATATGGTGCCAGACATGATGTGCAATATAACTCCAATAAGAGCAGTGGGATTATATCAAGGCCAAAGGGAGATAAGGACGATCCACTTTCCACAATTGTATCTTTCTGGGGAAGAACTTTGTGTCGGTTATAAAGCCAAGTACCTCGGGCACTTTATAACAGATCAAATGTCTGACGATTATGACATTTTTAGACAGTGTCGTACATCATATGCCCAAGCCAATAGGTTGGCATGAAACGTCATATGTGTTCTGGTCATGTAAAGATGTTTCTCTTTAGAGCATATTGCACTCCCCTGTAAAAAAAATAAGTATGCACAGACTTCAGGGTGCTTACAATGATTGTTTTAGGATCTTACTTTTTAAAAAAAACAAGGTGGAGCAGTGCAAGTGAGCTATTTGTGAATGCAGGAGTTAACACCTTACAAGCTTTATTGAGGAACTTTATGTACCGATTTATCAGTTGCTTGAATGACTCAAATAATGTAATTATAATGCTGTCCAACCTAAGGTATAATGCAGTACACTACCAGTACGTCATACCTTTGGAGACAATGGTATAAGTGCCTTTTATAAGTGTTAGAAATGTTTTTATTCTAATGTGTGTATGTGTGTGTGTGTGTATGTATGTATGTGTGTGTGTGTGTGTGTGTGTGTGTGTGTTGTCTATTGTTTGTATTGTACGTCTTTAAGATGGACCTTGACCTTGAGTCTAATCATAAAAGTTGTCGATGATGATGATGATGATGATGATGTTATACTGTTAGCTATGTTGTTTGTTTTTGAGCAAACAACATAGCTCTTACACTCTTATTTTATCCTGTTCTGTGGTGGCAGGAAGCACAATACTCATTGGTAGCTTAAGTAAATAATGTATGAGGAAGAAGAGGCTTTGTTGGAGGAAGCCTTGCTCATTACCCCTGCTGTCTCTCTTTCTCGCTCTCCTTTCTTTTTGCTCTCCTTTAAATTTAATATTGCACACAACTAGCAATGACATAAAGTTATGATGATAATCTAGCAATATCAAAAAGCTTATTGAGTGTCTTTCTGCTTTCCCTGCATATTAACTTTCGGGAGGTGACTGTGTGATTACACTCAAGTCAAATCATTTCTTTTTTTACAGCCCTTTGAAAATGTTAGTAGCAGCAGCCTGGCCCCCCAGCGCCCCACTGAGGTTTAAAAAAGAACTGCCATATATATACTGTCTATGCTCAGTCCTCAGGCCGAGTGATAAAATCCAGTCCTGAGATGACAGAAAATACAGAAAATTGCAATGTATTGAAGTTAAAAGTCATTGGAAAAAAGCTCCTGTCATCCCTCCTAAAAGCAAAATATAGTTGTGTCAAGGTGTAGGAAAATTGCTTTTGAAAATTGGAACAGCGAGTGTCATTTTGTGCCGAAACAAATAAAGAAAATTGCACTGGGCCGTGTGATCTGCATACAAAAAACCTCACCTGCTCCCTTCCTTTTTGCCTGTGCATGCGTTTACTGGCAAGACAATAACCAAGCGGGCAGGTGCAGCTAATGAACTGGAGTCGGATGAAAATGGCCTTGGTGTTTTCTGGCACTTAATTAGAGGCCCTTTGTGTCCCCCTTCAAACACTCCGACACTTCTTACAATGAATCATAGAGCGTTTTGTTGTTCACAGGAATCAAGTGTTCAGAATAAATTCACCCCATAAGAAAAAAATTCCTAATGAGCTAAATGTTGAAATGCTGTGTTTAATGTTAATTGGGGTTTTTACAACTGTAATTTGACCGCCATGACTGTTTGTGAAACTCCTGTCAACTGCAAACCCTTAAAGTGAGACTTTATGACATCGTTCACGTGCACAGAGACACGCCTCTTTATAGAGCTCTGTCTCATGATTGGATAAAACGAGCGGGATACTCAACATTGTATCTGGCCATTGCTGCAAAGCTGAATGACAGAAGATCTGTGTTATGAACTGCGCATACTGTTGAAGTGATTGCTGTATGAATATAAAGAGATTTAACACATATATAAACTAAAAAATATCACTTACTCCTCCTTTAATGACTTGCCCAGCACAAAGTGGCAGATAGACCAAGATAGCATCCAGTTGGTGAACATAGTATTATGTAAGCTGCTGGAGTGTAAGATGTGTTCCCCTAATTGTAAACATAGCACGCACTACATTAATGCTAACACCTCTCTTTGCCTTAAGTTGTGTACATAACCCACTTCAACTTGAGAAGGTGATTATTACAATGTCAGTGTTGTCACCCCCAAAGGCCCCCCTCCCCCCCAACAAAAAAAACACCTATTGCTGTTTAATGGTGTTGGAAAATGCCTCATAGGATTGACCATTAGCAGCAGCCTACCTTCCATATTTGCGCTAACCATAGTCACACATTGTTCCATTGTATTTTTAAACATTTCCTTTTACTTGATGATACACAGTTTCCAAAGGGCTTGTCTTGGTATAAAGTTTTGTGACGGGATGATGGGACAATTTACCATCTGTTTTTTCTCCCGATATCCAAACTAGTATAGCTTTTCTTTATTTCATTGTTGTTGAGATTGATGTCTTTTAGTCGCCCCTGTCATGACTTGTGTTTTTCTCTCCTCCATCCTTCATCTTCCTCCATCTACCTCCTTGTTCCACTTTTCTTGTCTGCTGTATTCCATCCATCTTCTCCCTCCTCCACCACTGACGCCATCAATTATGCTCTATACGTGCATTACTCCTTGTCACCAACACCTCCTTCACTATCCACTTATACCTTTCTTTCATGCCTCCCACTCCCTCACACATCACCATTTCCATTCCACTTTTTCTCACTGCTATTACCCCCCCCCCCCCCCCCCCCCATTCACTCCCATTGTCCTGTGCCTCTGCCCTGCAGCGTGACCGCGGTGCGTCTGCCGGACGGATTGTCCTTTGTCGTCTACGAGTTCTGGGATGGAGAGGAGGAGTGGAAGAGGTCAGTGTTCTATCGCATGTGGGTTGCTTTAAGCTCTATGATCTCCTGCCATTCATGCGGTTACAGTAAGCAGTTGAAAGGTACTAAAATTGAGCCAAAAGGAAGGATGCAGATACCAATGGGCCTTCCTCCTGTGTTAATGCTGAGGAAGGCTCAATGCTGCAAAAAATAATAATAAGAATTATTTACTACACTGCGGATCCACTTTAAAAGAATTAAAAGTCGTTACTTAATGTGGACAATCGTTTTGTTCCCTTTAAAAATGCCTCACAGTCAGCACTCTAGCTGGCTCCCTTTTGAAAGTTATCTTGGAGCTGAGCATAGCCGTTCCTTCCTCGGCCATGGTTTTCATTGATTGGTGATTGCCACATAAGGAGGGGTGCTTACCTTCTCTCCATTACTGTCCTGAGCTCTATTGGAAAATGTCCTCGGTGCACATTTAATTAGCCTCCTTCAACCCACCGGCTTGCTCCGGAGCTGCTGAAGCACTAGAGTTGCGTCAGGTGGTCATGATTTAGTGATGGTGGCGGGCATGAGGAGAGGCTGCTGATGTAGCTGCCTGCTGATCAGACTTTCTGCTGCTCCACTGCTCACAGCCTCCCACTGCCATTAATATTTCAACTCTTACAGTAAAAGGCTAAGGGCCGTGCTAAGCGGCCGGAGGCTATATTTTGTGGTGCCCCGCCTGCGTTTAAGAGTGGCCATGCAATGTGCATGTGCTAACATACATGTGGTGTGTGTGTGTGTGTGTGTGTGTGTGTGTGTGTGTGTGTGTGTGTGTGTGTGTGTGTGTGTGTGTGTGTGTGTGTGTGTGTGTGTGTGTGTGTGTGTGTGTGTGTGTGTGTGTGTGTGTGTGTGTGTGTGTGTGTGTGTGTGTGTATGCGTCTGTGAAGTGTGTGAACTCTAACTTCCCCTTTCTGATTGCAGGCACCTCCAGTCAGCCCCTCACAAAGCCTTTCAGCATGTGAAGGTGGATACTCTGTGCCAGCCGGAGACCATGTCCTCTGTAGCCGTGCCAGGTCAGTGGAGAATTTCTTCAGAATAAAACCAGAAATAAAATAAAAAAATAATCTTTTAATCATTTAAAGATGCATCTGAGTTCTTCTTCCACAACAAAGTACTTTCTTAATTTCCATTGTCAGTTTTTTTTTTTTTAGATTAACTGGTCCATTGTTATGTTGTGTAAAATATCACAAAATAAGTTTTCCAGAAGCAGATGACTTGCTTTGTCCATTCAACAGTCCTAGACCCAAAGACATTCCTTGACATGTTAGAAGCTGAAAACAGTGAACGTTTCGGCATTTCATTTTTCTCAATAAATGACTTGAATCCGTTATCAAGTTGTAATGTGATAAAGTCATCAAACGTGTCGGCTCTGACTAGGAAATCAATTAGAATTCAGTCAGTGATGAAGAGAAAAAATAATGTATGAAAAGAAAGTGAATGACAGAGCACAGTTAAATGATAATACAGTCTACCCTACTCTCAGTCGAAATGTATTGTTCGGTCAGCATGTGAGGCTGTGTAATTACTTGAAGCACAGAGGCATTCTAAACAACTCAAGCAACCTGGCACCGTGTATAACGTCTGACACTGGCGTACATCCATGAGGCGTACACTATCCAGCGTGTCTTAAGGGGATGCCTGGCAGACTGCCATTTTATACTTTTACTCTTGTCTAACTCATTTTTGATGCATCCCTCCTGACCCCGCTCTGTGCTTTTTCTCATTTTTCTCCCTCGCTCTGCCTCTCCTCATTTGCCTTCTTCTCCACTCGATCCAACTTGTCTTCATCACTCTCTCTCTCTCTCTCTCTCTCCCTCTCTCCCTCTCTCCCTCTCTCTCCCTCTCTCTCTCTATCTGCCTGTCTGTTTGCAGCCGCCTGGTGCAGCGTGAACAAAGACTGAGCATGAAGATATTCCACTACACGCCAAGACTCCTGGACCCTGCCCATGTCCTCTTGAACCCCAACTTCTATCTCCCCCCCCCCCTCGCCCCTGTGTTTCATCTGCTGTAACACCCCCCACCCCCCCCCCCCCCCCACCCCCCCCCCCCCCCACACACACACACACACACACACACACACACACACTCCTCAACTTTTTGTAAAGTACATGTTTACACAGTGCAAATGAACAATGTCAATTGCAGTGATAATTGAACAAGCAGTGCGTTTTACAGTGTGAGATAACTATAGAAAAAAAAATGATGTTTGCATCTCACCATAGTAGTTTGGATTATTGGATTTTGTCATGTTCATGTTTTCAGGTAGCGTTGAGCCACTGTAGAGTGGAGTAAGACATGTAGCGAGGACAACAGCATTGAGTCTGTCATGTAGCAGTTACTGGTTTTGGGGTTGTGCATTTGGGACTGTGGCTTTTTGTTTGTTTCACTCCTGTCTGGGTTGAATTCCCCACAGGACAGGAAGCTTAACTTGCTCATAGTAGCTGCTCATTCCACTTGTGCTCCCATACACAGTGTTAGAATCACTTTTTTTTTTTTAGTAACTGACCTAATGCTTAACACATTATTCCCACACCAGCCAAACTCTGAGCCCACATCGACATATTGAGTGAACAAGCACTATCCACAGACACAAGGGGCTGGATTAGCTTGCTATCTCAGGAAAACTGATTTTAGCTTGAAGGTTAGCTAGCTACCCCATCAGCTAGCTATGGGACCTAGCTAGCTATCGTAGCTGTCAGTCCCTACGGAAGTGAGTCAGGGTTGTGTCAACAGAATATATACTGTATATTAGTTAAAGACACAAAGGCCTTGCATGCAGCGAACGTGAAGTCAGTAAGAAGGACAGTGGATAATGCAAGGAAGGCAGATCATTTCCTAAAATCCTCAAAATGTTTACTATTTCACCATCTCAAAGAGAATCCGCACTTGAACTGCTGTGGACTAGGTATTTTTTCTTTAAGATACCCGCCACCCTAAAGATAGAGAAATTACACCTGTGTGCAAATCAGTGAAGACACTTTTGAACTGCAATGTCGGGGGGAAAGGAAAATATATCTTAAATCGATACATGTTATATTTGATCTTAAAATACAAGTACAAGTAAAATACATTTATTCCTTTAGGCTCTTCAAATCCATTTGTTTTTTGTCATGTAAGCTGTATCTTGTCAAGTGGCTGCTGTGGGAGTAATGTCTACAATGGTGTGAACTTATTAAGCAGGTTTTGAATGAGAGAAACAGAACCTCTATTAGTATTATGTCCTCACAGATATTAGCTTATGCCAATTTGATCGACAGACGTGATCAAAAGTTGGGAATCGTGTGATCTATATTTATTCATGTAGCTTTTTATTTCATGGAGCACTTTGAATATTGACATCGGTGTCATTTCAGACTTTACGATGAACAAATGGTTTTGACTGTCAAGGGATCATTACCCACCTGCACGAGTCTGCTGCTACTTTGAGACAGAAGGGACCGAGCATGGAGACTGAGAGTGCTCCGTGCAGCTTGAAGTTTGCTTCATTCCCGCCTTCTGTTTTTGTGTGTGTTCCTCGTTGAATTGGCGATGGGTAGCGTATTATTGGCGGTGTGAGTCAGTCTAGTAGAGATTGTACATATAAAAAAAAATGCTGTTCTATTATGATTCTATTTGTATTTATTGACATCTTTTTAGTGCTATGGTGCAAATCTTTTTCTCAGTGGAAGTGGCAGTAGCTTTGTAGGCACTGCGGTATCTTTCTCGTTACAGTTGGTTTGAATCCCAATATATACCTAAGCTGATAAATGAACCATCTGAATGACACCGGGTATGAAGCCTTAAACATTACCACGTGGTAGAGGAGCTGTTGAGGGTTTTTAAAGGTGACTTTCGTTTTTTTGTTGTTGATGTGATGTAAACTCCCAGTAAAGCAGGGGGAAATGCCCACACTATAGCCCTCCTCCAGTGCGGACCTCTTGGCATCGGATCCCACTACACCAGTTTTGCATTGCATTGACATTATTATTCATATACAAAGACGGTTTCACCACTGCGATGGCTTTCTACACACCAGATCCTTTTTCTACTTTGTCAACATTTCACTTCACCCACTAAGCATATACTGTGGCTGATAGATCAATCACTTCGAACACAACACAATGATCATGTATATTGTCAACAACTATAGGAGACAAGGCCTAGCTATAAATACACTGCAGTAAAATAATGTGGACCATCAGAATCTAATGCTAGATAGATGGGTGTGATCATCCGGGTGACAACTCTCAAAAAAGACCAAAAAACCGTACTCTGACGAAGCAGACTATACTCATGAGACCAATGCAAATATCGTTCAGGGAAAGTTATCTTTGACTTCCTGTGCAAAGGTTTGGCTTTTTTTTCGACTTCTTCGTTTGATTGGATTGGAACTTCTACAGTAAATCATACATACATGCGACCACAAGTCTGCAAATTGGCAACCTCAGCGTAATCCATGCTGACATACTCTATGAGATACATTGAATAGATCATCACACTCAATAGAGTCAATATAGCGGGACAGTCATAGTCTGTGTGTATGTGGCCATTCCCGTGTTCTCTGGCAGATTTCTTTGAATATCGATGGTAAACTGAAACCTTCATCCATTCACCCTGGGATGAACTGAGGCTGGACTCAGGTCAAAAAAATACCCAGATCTAATCTCCCACCACCACCACTAGAACACCACTGTAATACAATCAAGACTCTCTGCTCAGAAAGCACAATGTAAGAATGAGTGGATATTGTGACTTAAAGATACATCGTATATATATACAGTATATTAGAGCGTATTGAGTATGACGAGAGTATGTAGAGATATATAGTATTGCTGTTGAAAAAGCTTGTTGATGAATCACTCCTCTTTTTATAGCTGTGTACTCTCAAAAGGTGCCATCTTGCCATCCAGCTCACCGGTGTCCTATTTTCTCCCTCTGTGAATGACAGCCAGTCCTGTCAACTGCCGGTACTGTGGCAGTGATTGGGAAAAACCCGGCTACGCTGTTACTAACATTGATGATCCAACAACGTGGCCTTCTCTTAGAGCGCTGGGCTGCATTGAGCAAAGGCAGGTGGCCGTGTGGAGTATTATTAAATATATATGTATCACAGTGGGCTTATAGGACAGGCATGCAAAGGCGTCGCTGCTTTGTCTTTGAAATGTATCTACTAGTCTCTTGAGTATCAGGGTTAAATGGTGCCCTGTGGACTTTCTGTCATTTAGTAGCACTATGGAACAGGGCTATTTGCACTGTTTTTTTTTTGCTGATCAATGTCATGTTAGCAATGCACCAACACAGCCAAACAAGACGATATCTCTCTATGATTCACCATGGCTCCCTTGTCCCTACAGAAAACAGTTTAAGATTATGTGTTACTATTAAAGCCGTCTCTGTTCTAGTTTATTTTCTGAAACCTTATTATACTCCAAGGACACTCAGGTTTGAGGGTTGTTGATTTTATTCTGTCCTCACACCTATCTTAAATCCCAAACTGCTGCTTTTCTAACGACAGAGATACAGTTTGGAGCACTAACCCTGCGTTCCAAATCTCATACTTTTACTCTTGACTATAAATACATACTAACGCATGCTGGTTTGCATATTGCAAAAATGCCATCGGATGTGTTAGGGCATCCGGGTATGTTTGGTATACTGCATTTAACGCATGTATAAGGACTAAAAAAACTAAAACATTATCTGGCATACTAAATAGTGTAGAAGTATGGGCATTGGAATGCAGGGCCAGTGTAGATTAGCGTCCACAGGGCACCTTAAACTTTTCACTTCTGAAAAAAATTAAATCACCTGCACTCCTTTGCCACCACAAACAAGAATCACATCTTCTTTGCGTTCAAGGATGTGCAGTCTTATGAATAGAAACAATAATAAGCCATATTGCATGGATTGATGATTACATGTCAGTGACTTACTACACTGAGAGCCATAGTTGCACAGTCCTCCAGTGCCCAGTTGAATGCAGCCCACATGCTCTAATGGAGGTTCTTCTTTTCCTGTACATGATGCCCATGCTTGTTTGGGTTGTGTGTATTCGGGCTAGATAGCGAGCAGACTGTCAGAAATGCCAATACTGTTTCCTGTTGATACATTCCTGAATGTCCCTCAGACTGTGCAACCTGTTATTTTCTATCCTCCTACTCCTCGGTGCACCCTGTGCTTTGTCATATAATGGAAGAGTTATGCCATTGAAATGTGCTAGATTGTTCCCTGGCAACATGAAGGTAAATAGAAGAGAACATACAGTAACTGGGCAGCATCGGGGGTCTGTGGCTGTAGGGGAGCTGGTGGACAGGGAGTGGACATGTCAAACTGATGGCGGCCATAACTCTTCCCTTCTATGGCTGTGTTCTTTTCTATCCTTCAACTGAGTGCATGTCAACTGAATGTCCAGTAACTTCTTTGCTGTAGTATTAGGCCATGCTGCTCTTCAATGGGTTTTGTGCATTTTTCTTACCTTTTTTTCCTTTTTCTAGTATTCCTATGAAGGAGACAGAGACTATTATATAAAATATATATATGACTAGAAAAGATGGCATACAATAATGAACAGTCACTTTTATGGCAATGTTTAATGACATATTAATTATTAATGTATGTTTCAGTAAAACGGCTTTCTCTTAAGTGTAGAGACTTATTGCAGGGATGCAAGTATTATATTTGGTCTTGAAAGAATATCTTGTTGAAATTCTAGACGATGTAGAGTGATGCAATTCAATAAAACTATAAAACTGAAAATTGTGGTCCGTGGGTTTTGATTTGAACGACTGCTGGCGATTCATGTCGGTTGCTGTCACATAACAATCCTCCATTCACAAATGTTTACTTTGTAATTTAATAAGGATTGAAATGAGGTTAACCATTAACTATCAAGTTCACTAAAGTAGCACACCGCATAGTTTATATATAAAACAAACCACAGTATGTTAAATACAGTCAATTATCTGAGTGAGTGATTGTACACTCTTCTCCCACAATGCAATGCAAAATGGAAGTGCAGGAGATGCTGACAGCTGAAAACAAACCCCTGTGTCCCAACTCTCATAACTTCACATACTACAGCTAATCATAAAAGTATGAAGTTAGCATTCAATTGGGATTTACTTCTATCATAACATTGTTTGTGCTGCTTATGAGTCATGCATTAGGGGTACATGTCATGTCCATGGGTTGTATCTATAAATTGTACAAAATAGTTCCTTTAATAATACTAATGAATAATCAATTTTATATTGGGGCAGAGTTATCTGTCATTTCACTTACAGTGGCTTGCAAAAGTATTCATACTTGAAATGTTCCTCATACTTGAAATTTCCACATTTTGTCACGTTACAACCACATACGTACATTTATCTTATTGGGATTTTATGTGATACACCAACACAAAGTGGCGCAACATTGTGAAGTGGAATGAAAATGAAACGTGGTTTTAATTTCTTTTTATAAATAAAAAACTGAAAAGTGTGGCGTGCAAAAGTATTCAGCCCCCTGAGTCAATGCTTTGTAGAACCACCTATCGCTGCCATTACAGCTGCAAATATATTGGAGTATTTCTCTACCAGCTTTGCACATCTACAGACTGATATATTTTGTCCATTCTTCTTTGCAAAATAGCTCAAGGTTCAGATTCAGCATCAGATTGGATGGAGAGTGTCTGTCAACAGCAATTTTCAAGTCTTTCTCAATATTCTCAATTGTTTTTAGGTCTGGACTTTGAGTGGGCCATTCTAACACATGACTATGCTTTGATTTAAACCATTTCATAGTAGGTCTGGTTGTATGTTTAGGGTAGTTTTCCTTCTGGAAGGTTAACCTCTGCCCCAGTTTCAAGTCTTTTGCAGACTTTATTTGGCTCCATCTATCTTCCCATCAACTCTAACCAGCTTCCCTGTACCTGCTGAAGAAAACCATACCCATAGCATGATACTGCCACCACCATATTTCACTGTGGTGATGGTGTGTGTATTTGGGTGGTTTGTAGTGTTAGTTTCCGCCACACATTTGCATTCAGGCCAAAAACTTCGCGTTTGGTCTCATCTGACTATGCATGGCTTTTGGCAAGGGTTGGAGGAAGGTGCTCTGTTCAGATTAGATCAAAATTGAAGTTTTTAAATGCAATGTGTGGTGGAAAACTAACACACCATCCCCACCTTGAAACATGGTGGTGGTGGCAGCATCATGCTATGGGGGTCCTGTTCTTCAGCAGGGACAGGGAAGCTGGTTAGAGTTGATGGGAAGATGGATGGAGCCAAATACAGGGCATAAAACCTGTTAGTAGAGTCTGCAAAAGACTTGAGACTGGGTGTAGGTTCACCTTCCAGAAGGACAACTACCCTAAACATACAGCCAGATTTACAATGGAATAGTTCAAATCAAAGCATAGGCATGTGTTAGAATGGCCCACTCAAAGTCCAGACCTAAAAACAATTGAGAATATTGAGAAAGACTTGAAAATTGCTGTTGACAGATGCTCTCCATCCAATCTGATGCTAAATCTGTAGTTCAAGCTATTTTGCAAAGAAGAATGGGCAATAAATATCAGTCTGTAGATGTGCAAAGCTGCTAGAGAAATACTCCAATAGATTTGCAGCTGTAATGGCAGCGATAGGTGGTTCTACAAAGTATTGACTCAGGGGGGCTGAATACTTTTGCACGCCACACTTTTCAGTTTTTTATTTATAAAAAAAATGTAAAACCACGTTTCATTTTCATTCCACTTCACAATGATGCGCCACTTTGTGTTGGTGTATCACATAAAATCACAATAAGATAAATGTACGTATGTGGTTGTAACGTGACAAAATGTAGAACATTTCAAGGGGTATGAATACTTTTGCAAGCCACTGTAAAAAAGTCAACCAGATCCATAATTTTTTGCATGAATGTGTTGCACGTTGAGAGGAAAATTAAGAGGCTAAATCTGAGGAATTTTGTGTGAACAAAAAATTTGGAGACACTGGGTCGGATGAATTAGAGGCTATATTGAAGAAAGGTACATGGGTTTTCCATAAAATATTATGGAGGGTCCTCTGGGTTGGGCTTGGTGCTCTTTTTCTTTTATGGGACATATTTCTCTGTAATATAATGAATGCATTTAAATGCAGTGAGAGGAACGAAGCAGAAGAACTCTGTTGTCCAGCTTTCTTTTTTTTCACAGACGAGGCTAATAGGCTATAGACTATACACAGTGCATGGGCAACTGAGGGCAGCCCTATGTCCAAATGTTGAATGATTGATGAACTGATTCAGTTATTAGGCTAACTATCTAGACCAGCACATTATTGTATTCCTTTTTTGTATGATAACTTACATTTGCATAATATGATGTTAATATCAAACACACACAAAAAAAAAATTAAATGCATTCATTATATTAGTGTCACTGATCAACCCACCAGGCCACATGCTCTGACACATTGTGACCTGTTCTCCAGGCGCTTTTAACTTTTTCTTTGGGGTGTTGAACTTAAAAATTCTCAGGAGAGACCTAGTTGGATTCGAACCAGTAACCACGAGGTTGCATGGCTCCATGGCTCCGAGAAGACCTTCCACGCCACCGAGACGGTTCACACATGTATCCTTTCTCTGGACGCTCTTATTTCTGTGCTTTGGCAGTGGGACTTTTTAAAAATGCCCAGATAAGGGTTTGAACACACAATCTCTGTGTCTCTAGGGCTCCCGCCAACAGACTGAGGTAGTTCTGGTTACTTTCAATTAAATATTTAGAAATTCATTACACATTAAGCTTGGCAAGTAATGTTTTAAACAATAAAGGGGTATATTATGGAAACAACTAGATTATTTATCAAAATGGCACACTGATTTCTTCACTTTTTGGTTGATATGAAATGTACCCCTTAATATAGAATGATCCGTGGCATTGCCATTCCTTTTGCCGTTGTTGTGACATAACTTCAGGTGTGCAGTGGATTGTAGGTCAGAATTGCCCCAAAAGCTTGCAGATTTCCACCCTATAAATGACTACAGGATGTAGTAAGGCATCTGTGTATTTTTAAGCATGCTGCATTTAACTACATGTATTGGGACATCCTTAATCTTTTTCTACCATACTAAATAGCAGGGGGGTGTGGGATTGGAACACAGCCAAAACCAGTAGTAGAGGAAGTACTCACATCTTTTTTCTCAAGTAAAAGTAGAAACACCACTCTACAAGTTCTTTACAACAACACATGTCATTACACAATTATCCAATATTAGAATGAGGCTCTTTTTTTAAATTGACAAGGACATAAGACTTATTTACAAAACACATCCAAGAATACATATACAGAAAGATCAAAATCTCATCTCCTCCTTCCCCATCCCTCAGTCTTATATGGCTCTACAGTGGATACGAACAGGTCTGTAGTTGGTTTTCATGTCACTCTACTTATAACTGAATAATGTAGCCACCATTTAAGTCAAATATTGTATTCGAGAGGTACATTTTGGACAAACAACATGTGAATAACATCCTGGTTGATATAAATTTAAGGCTCTTCATCTTGCCAGCAGACTTCATGTCAATGTAAATACAGAGGAGCACAATATGAACTTATGAATGTGACGAAGAGCAGATCTACTACAATACAACAAACTGCAGATGGATAATGTCAAGCGTGGCATCCAGGGCTGAGCTTATCACCATTATCTAAAATGAAAGTGACATGTTTGTTTATTGTATTTGAACCAGGTTTAGCACATTGGGGGTACAGTCCATACGTTCCTCTTAATTTTTTTGAAGGGGGGCCTTTCGATTGTTCAGGTGGGGGTCATTGTCCATGGTTACCATAGTGCACCATGGGCTCTTTAGGGAGAGTGCGTATCAGTGGCTCCTGGATCAGTGTGGGAGGAGGTGGCTTCAGATCCTTCCACTGATTTGCATGATGGCGATGGTGGTGCTCTGGCCGAAGATGAATGATCCACAGAGCAGTGTCACCACGCCCCAGCCTGTCAGCACCACTCTGGGGAGAGAGAACAGGGTCACAGGGGGACTAAACAACTCAAGCCAATATTGCAAGTGTTAAGTGTAAGAAAGTTTTTTGAGGTCTTGGAGCCGAAGGCAGCAGGGGAACAGAACTTTGAGTACAGAGGGCATTGCCAATTAGTATTTAATCTGCCTCTCGATGCCACCTTGTGTTCACACAGCGGGAAGACAATCAAGGTCCAGGGAATGCAGAGGGTAAGCAGCATGCCTGAAGAGAGGTCTAGTGAAGTGCCCATTACATATAAATGTTTTATTTTGTAAAACTCCTTGCTGCTATTCTCATTTTAGTAGCAGCTACTTTCAGCAGTTAACATATGGGAAGGTATTGTGCACAAAGTAGAACATTAAAAGTAGGAATGATGTCGTTGTCTGAATGTGTCTGCACAGAGAGACTGACTGGAAGGCGTCTCCCCAGACTCACCGTGACCGGTGGCAATTACTGTTTTACCGAGCAAGAAGTCATTTAAAATGTTAAAAATAAAACTGTGAAAGTTTTCTGTATGAGTGAACATAGTGATTAACAGCCCACTCAGGCAGTTCAACTTATTTGACTTCATCCGTTATTTTCTCTCTCTAGTATTTCTTTGGGTCATCAACCCCAGACGTATATTTACAATACATTTACATTTATATTAGTTTTTTTTCCCCCCTTACCTGGTCTTCCAGGACACGGGCTCAGACTGCATGGCAAACATCAGGCAGAGTCCTGTTCAAACACAGCAGGTGGTTAAAGCCCCTGCGACACAGTTTGATAGATAATGGGACTCTATTACCCAGGGGGCTTTGTACCTGGGAAGATGAAGATGAAGAATGCGCTGATGCCGCCGATGACACTGATGACCTTGCTGATGTCCGGTACGAAGGTGGCGATGAGCAGCGTCACAGTGATCCACAGCACGGTTAGCACGTAGCGGCTACGGTTCTCAAAGGCCACCGTCACCACGCCGTAACGCCGCCGCCGCCAGCTATGCAGGGGGTCCTGGATGACTGACCTGAGGGGGCAAGGAGAGGGGGCTGGGTTAAGGGTCAATCAGTGGGGGACTAAAGACAGACTTCATACAGGCAAAACATGGGTTAAAGGATTTTTTTTTTTTTTTTTTTTTTAGCTCTCTCTGGGGTTCAACACAAGATGACAGAAACAATTCATTTAACTGTGACGACGACTGTACGTGCATCTTTTGAAGAAGAAATGGGTAAAGGTTTCACCATCGCTAATTAGCTGGTAGCCTGCCTTGGCCGACAGAAGATTAAACTTTACAACGTCTGTCCTGTGTGCTTTTTGGGACTTGTTTATTTACCATTTTTATGCCCAAACCACTGCAGAGATGTGCTTGTCAGCATGGCGACAAAACGTCTGTTTATGAGTAAATGCATGAAGCTCAATTCAGTAACCCGAGGCTTCTTTTTTTAATGCAATGAAATTTGTCTTTTACATCATTCATTGGTGCGTCCACTTCACCTTAGCGCACATCGCGGTTGAATGGACTGGCTGAAGAAACCCAAGATATTGGCAGTGTAGGAATGTTTTATTTATATTGGACCAAGCAGAGTATCATACTGGCTGAACAGCCAACAGAGTAAGCAGTGTCTCCGCCATACACAGCGTCAAGTGTAGCGTATAACATTAGCGTCGCTAAAAGTGTTGCCTTTGGCTGCTCCCTCAGAGATACATAATCCACCAGTTGGTTCAATAAAATAGAATAATAGTAAAAAAGAGAATACACCCCCCCCCCCCCCCCCCCCCCCCTCGCCATGCCCCACTGGCTTTGGCGGGCAGTGGAAATTGAGTTATAGCATATTTATTAGTAGTATTCCAATGCCAGTTCAGAAAAGCCAACTAGTTTTCACAGTCTGTACGATGGTATTCAGTACAGCCCTAATAAAGTGACAGACCCTGCGTTCAAAATCACATACTTTTTCTTTTTACTACACTACATACTAAAGTATAGAACAGTTGTAGGGCCACGGGAGAGAAAAAAAAATCAGATAAGGAAGATTTTTTTTCATTATGTCGAGAAATGTCAAGAATAAAGACGAATACTCTATATTGCACTTGGAGTTAATGGGGCATCTATAGGTATTTTCAGCATACTACAATTGACGTGCATGTATTGGGACATCCTATATCTTTTTCTGGCATACTAAATAGTAGGGAAGTATGGGGATTGGAACGCAGGGAGAGTGTGGTTTCCCTGACCTGCCCAGCAGTAGGATGATGGGATAGATGGTGATGATGGAGATTCCAAACAGCAGCCTGGCAATGAGCATCAGCATGTCGTCACCGGTGTAAGACATCAGAATGTCTGCCTTCACGTCCTTCCCAAACGTCAGGTACCCATAAACCCCTGCAACAGAGAGAAGAAGGATGGCATTTCCTCATCCATTGAGGACATATACACCCTGCGTTCCAATTCACATACCTTTTCTTTTTACTATACTACATACTAAAGTACAGAAGAGTTTTAGGGCCACAGGAGAGAAGAAAAAAAATCAAATAAGGAAGATTTTTTTACCATTATGTTAAGAAATGTCAAGAATAAAGAGGAATACTCCAAAATGCTATTGGAGCTAGTTAAGTGGGGCATCTAGGTATTTTGGCATACTGCAATAGATTTGCATGTATTGGGACATCTTAAATCTTTTTCTGGCATACTAAATAGTATGGAAGTATGGGTATTGGAACGCAGGGATGGTGCATATCTGAGGCCAGGGGCATTTTTAACTTAAAGATATCTTCATGAAACATTGCCATTTGATTACTTAAAGTATTAAGTACAAGTATTTGTTGTCTTAAAAAAACGGAAATGTTTGAATAAATATACAAATGTGGCAATATCTACAACCCCAATTCCGAAAAAGTTTTGTGAAACGTATACACACTGCCCGGCCAACTAAAAAGCAACCCAATGATTTCACCCCTCTGAAACAGAGTTACATCTTTTCCAAAACCACAGCGTATGTCTTCTGACATGGTTGTTTAAGAAATAAGAAGCTATACACTGTATCAGTTAGGGTTAAATAACTTGTTGCAAACTGAACCATATTAATCACTACAGTTTTTGACCGATGGAGGGCTCTTGCCTATTTGCTTAGTAAAATCCAGGTGGTGACTTTGTTTTGGGCCGGGCAGTGTGATCAATGTGATCATTTATTTAACCATTTAATTGTTTTTCGTAAAATATATGTTTATTCTTAATTTGATACCAGCAACACATTTCAAAAACGTTGGGACAGGGGCATCAAAAGATTGGGAAAGCTGTAGAATTAAAAAAAAACATTTAACCTTACTCGCATAAACATGTTAACTGGTAACAGGTGATATTATCATGAATGGATATAAAGGGGCATCCCGTAATAATGGGGTGAGGCTCACCACTTTGTGAAGAACTGCTGAGGGAAGGAGTCCAACAGTTTAAAAACAACTTTCCTGCAAAGAATTGAAGGATTTCACTATATACTATGGGAGTGCACATTTACACTTGTAACCGCTTAGTAAATCATAACCGTTTAGAACACTTCAGAAAACCATTGTCGGTATACACAGTTTGTCGCTACATCCAAAATTGCAAGATAAGACTACCATGCACAGTGAAAGCCATTTATCGACAACATCCACAAATGCTGCAGACTTCTCTGGGCCTGGGCTCATCTGAGATGGACTGACACAAAGTAGAACAGTGTGCTGTGCTCTGACGAGTCTACATTTCAAATCGTTTTTGTAAATCATGGACGTTGTGTCCTCCGGGCTCCAGAGGAAAAGGACCATCCAGATTGTTACAAGCATAAAATTGAAAATCCAGCATTTGTGATGGTATGGAGGTGGGTTAGTGCCCATGGCATGGGTATTTTGCACATCTGTGAAGGCACCATTAATGTAAAAGTACATACAGGTTTTGGAGCAACATGCTGCCATCCAGACAACCTCTCTTTCAGAGACGTCCCTTCTTATTTATGCAGGACAATACCGAGCCACATTCTGCAAATCTTAATACAGCTTGGCTTCCTAGGAATGGAGTGCGGATACTAGACTGGACTGTCTGCAGTCTATACCTGTCTCCCCATTGAAAAAATGCAGTGCATTATGAAGCACAAGATATCACAGTGGAGCCTCTGAAGTTGTATTTCAAGCAAGAATGGGAAATCATTTTGCTATCAAAATGTCAATTAATGTCCTCAGTTCCCAAACGCTTACTCAGTGTTGTTAAAAGAAAGGGTGATGTAACACAGCGGTAAACATGCCCCTGTCCCAACTTTTTTGAAATGTGTTGCAGGCACAACATTTAAAATGTGTGTATTTACAAATCAACAATACAGTTTAAACAAATACATATGATGTGTTAGAACTGTTTTATATTGAATACACGTCGAATAGGATTAGGAAATTATTACATTCTGTTGTATTCACAATTTACATAACGTCCCGACTTTTTTTTCTGAATTCGGGTTGTCACTTAAAGGTTCAGTAAGCGGAATGGTCAGTTTAGCTAACTTCCTGTCACTGACTGCAGCTAGCAGTCCCCTCCCTCGTCCCCACATCACCACATTAATGCACTGCGGTCTTCAAGCAGCGAGTTATCTAGCTATCTTATCTATCTAGTTATCTTAAGTGTGATAAAACATGATAAAAACCATCAAAACAGACATTGGGAAGGATTTGTACCTGATCCGCCATTGTAGGCACATAAACATTCACCCATCTGTCGCTCTGCACGTGCACCGGCAGTGAGACGGGTGCCGGTTTGTAGCGTTCTCTCTTGTGATTGGATATCAGTTTCGGGATCCCCGAAAAGTTTATTTGAGATTACATGCAGAGCGGGTGACTGATAGATCGGCTTTATGAAACACGCACACTATGAAAGTGATCACTGTATGAATAAAGAGCGATTTTACACTTATATTAACATAAATAAATCACTTACTTCACCTTTAAGTATGCATACCATTGTGTGTCTTTTTTTTTTAAATCTATAAAATGCTGTTCATCCTTTTAGAACTTTAGAAGTTGCGTGCCCCAAAGTATGCTCCCTCACTTCACCTTGCAACTCAAGTAGCCGTCAGGGGGGGAAGTGGTCCAATCCCTAAAATGTCTCCTCTCATACTATTCGTAGAGAATTGTAAAAGAGGAAAAAGTAAGAACTGAAATGGAAGCTTGCTAAATGAATATGTGTCACCAATTGTTTTACATATAACAAATAAAAAGAACTACAGAACAAACTCTTCTGTAATCAAACAACTCCTACCGATGCATTGAAGAAGTATGGTGTGTTATTACAATGGATGGGTATGAGAAAGCTGGTCCTGACCTGTGAGGGAGTAGATGACCAGGCAGAACATCATGGAGATGACAGAGATGAGGACCCAGTGAGAGAGCTTCTGGTTCTCCATGCTGCTGTAGATGGCAATGGACGCCTCGTGGCACTGGAACGACAAGGAAACTTTGGTTCACATTCACACCAGGTATAGGTAGGATGGCCTAGAGGAAAGGGGGGCAGACCAGTAACCATGAGGTCACTGGTTCCATCCCCGGCACCGGACAGGGTGCCGGGGATGGCACTACTAGTTTTACAGTTAGCTGTAAAACTAGTAGTGGCTGCTGTTAGATCTACGGTGCCCACCATCTCTACCATTGCGTCCTTGAGCAAGACACTTTACCCCCAAACTGCTCCAGGGGCGCTGTGCTATGGCTGACCCTGCGCTCTGACCCCCCCCCCCCCTCCCCCCGAAGTGTGGTAACTTGAGAGGGGATATGCGGAAAGACAAATTTCAATGTAACCATTGACTAATTAAGTAACTTGACTTAGTGCGGTTGAAACAAACCCTGGGATTCCACATTAAAATAGACTCTGGCTGTTACAATATGCGCTGATGAAAAACAATCTGCGGATGCTCCACGATGTAGGCTAAGGCTGTGGTAGAATAATGACATAACCATCTGACCAACAATTGAAGATCATTACCGTGCATGGGACCTTTGTTTACAATGTATAATCCAGTTTTGTCTTTGTAAAACACAAAACCAAACTATGTGAAAAACGATTGTATCCAACTCACATCTGCACAAAGGAAGAGGTGTATTAGATGTGAACACGAGCCGAGAAATAACTATCCGTGCATTCCAAATCACATACTATTTCTTTTTACTACACTACATACTAAAGTACAAAAGAGTTTTAGGGCCACAGGAGAGAAAAAAATATCAGATAATGAAGATTTCTTTTTTCATTTTGTTGAGAAATGTCAAGAATAAAGACGAATACTCCATAATGCTATTGGAGTTAGTGGGGCATTTGTGTATTTTCAGCATACTAAGATTGACGTGCATGTATTGGGACATCCTAAATCTTTTTCCGGCATACTAAATAGTATGAAAGTATGGGTATTGGAACGCAGGGTAAATGTGCAATCGATGCAGAGAACAGATCTTTACATTCCGACTGATCGCTACAGCAGCTGGCTTCATGCACTAGCTGCCTTCTAATCTAGGTAGAGGGTTATCTGTTGTTTATTTTAAGACTAAATACAGATTTGCTGAAAAAGGGGGCTAGTTGGTGGGGACAGATTGTGTGCCTCTCTCTGTGCCAACCTTGGATGTTTCTCATCTGCGAGGAGCTCAAGGCATATGGTGAGGATCCTAAAGGTCTTATTATGTCTGATCCTACAGCCTGGGAGGTGTTACATTAAAGCTATGTGAGCAGCACAGTGGGGCCAGTTAAACCAATCTCAGAGGTCAGGGTATACACTCTCTTGTCCCCATTTGATCCCTTGATTCCTGTGTCCTGACGTCCCTTCCTCCACTCCTCTGAGGATCTAATCAACTCTCTTTTCACCCGTTTGCAGTTCAATCACTCACGTTGAGAGAGTGTGTCTGTGTGTGTGTGTGTGTGTGTGTGTGTGTGTCCTTGCGCATCAAGCTTTTCCACGTCCTTTTATTACATCTCGCCTGCCTCCCTCAGGGGGGGTTACCTTGGCAACTTGTGAAGTAACCTACAGTGTGCGTCTAAGCTTTAGATGGACACAATGATCTTCCCCCCCCCCCCTATACTCTAGCCCTGCTATTAAATGTGAAAAGTTGGACTGTGCTGAGCCCCCCCGTCAAGCACACAGCAGCTCCAGGCTGTGCCAGGTCTGCTGCCCTTTACACTGAAACACACTCCTGGAGGTACAAGGAACTTTACCCTGCGTTCACATACTCTTTCTTTTTTCTAGTCTACATAGCCTACTAGATCTGATGATAAAACTAATCTAGTTAGGATGCAGTATGCTACACTAGGGATGGCCATTTAGATTTTTTTCTTTAACCGGTAAACCACAAGAATTAACGGTTATTAACCGGTTAACCGTTAAGATTTAATGTAGCCTATTCATAGTGAAATACATGCAACATTATAGCAGGGCTCCCGACCTTTTTTTGTTCCAAGGACCTGCATATTAATTTAAAAACAATTCAGGGAACAGTAGCCAATTTAAATGCCTACATTCTGACATTCACACGGCACCTTTGTCTGTTGTGAGAAGAGGTCTAGTATGCGAATGTAGGAGCAGAAAGTGAAATAAGTGACTGAAAAGGGACATTTACACACACACACAGGCTTAGGGGATGGGTAGCCTACCAAAACCCGGTGCTAAGTAGTGCTGAGCACGGGGCAACATTTTGAAAGACCGTAGTATTGATAAGCTCCGACGTTATCATTACTGCATAACGGTACCTTTCGCTTTTGTTTATGACAGATTTTCGCTATTCATCCTCGCACACAAGCATGGCAGACCTCTCTGTAGGGGGCGGGCACTCACTGCCTGTCTGTCACTCTCTCACACTCACTGAGACGGTGATAGATGCAGAACAGCATCCACCTCAAGAAGGCTAATGCTAGTGCTATATTAAGATAGCGGGAGCCCACACTGTTAATTAAATTATACAAACACATGGCACGGGAGTGTTGTGACCATAAGTTGTGACTGGGAGCGTACCATGGACCTATTATAAAGTTGAGAGTAGCCTACACGACTCTTTTCATTCTTTACCGACAGTTGGCATTCTTATATCCGGTTTAGCGATATCAATATAAGAGTCCGGATTTCAGAGAAATTAAGATGATTTAATTTTTTTAAATCATCTTAGCTCAAGCTCAAGCTCATCTCAGCTCAAGCTGCTGCCCCCGCGACCCGATTTCGGATAAGCGGTTGAAGATGTATGTATAATTTTTTTTAACCATTTAACCTTTAGTATTAACCGGTTAAATATCTTTTTAAGGGTTAACCAGTTAACCATGGACATCCCTAATTGGGACATACTTAAATACATTAATATCTTTTGACAAGTTTAGACATTATTTGTAATCTGCCCCACATAAACTGTAACTGTTTTGGCTAAGCAATGTTCTTCTTCTCCCATTTTCAGAATGTTTTAATTGTTTTTTTCTCTCCTTGTAAACGGTTGTGTTTTTGTATTTGTATTGTATATTTGTAAAACTCGACGTCATTGTAAAAGAGGGTCACCCCTCAATTGATCTTTCGAGGTTAAATAAAGGAAAATGAAAAAAAAATAAATTAATAACTTTTACTTATTTATTTCATCATAACATCGCCCCTTGATCTTGCCTCTTGCTTTTATATCCGTCGCATCCCCGTTTGTTTTCATATGGAGGCACGGTCGATGTGACGTCACTTCACGTGCGCACTGGATTATGGGTCAGAATCGCCCAAATAGGACGCTGTTTTCAACACTAACAATCTTGGCCGGATGTAGTAGACATCCGGGTACTTCTTACCATCCTAAATCTGGCCACAAGAATCGGGACATCCTAAATCTTCTTTCTACCATACTATATAGTAGAAAGTATGCGGTTCGGAACGCAGGGTTAGTGTTAGCAGAATAATCTCAAGACTCCAATGTCACCGCTTCTCATATTGTGGGCCATTTCTTCTGGAGAAAGTAGCTCCGGTAGAAAACTGTCCAGTGAGGTTGAGATTCTTTAGCAGAGTAGAGCCATAACGGCCCCCACACACATCCTGCGTCTACCTCTGGAGCGCGTCGTGTTACCTTACTGCTGCCTCTCTCGGACTTTTCTCGGACACACATGCAACGTCTCAGCAGCTGCTGCTGCAGCGCTGCTTCTAAAAGCCCTATCTTTTTACATAGAGTTTTCATAGATAATTAGGGGGCCAAGCCCGAGTAGGGCTGGGACCGCGTTTTGCAGAGCAACGCGGTTCCCAAGCCCTGCGGGGCAGGGAACCCTATTGTTTTTGTTGGGCCTTTTATTATTATTCTTTGGACTTACGTAAAACTGGTGCTGCAGCCCAAACCGTAAAGGGTTGGGACATGCCACTTGCAGGGCTTATCCAGGTCCATTCCTGGTACGCAGACAAAAAAATTCAGACATGCCGGCCACTAGGTGGCGCTACAACAAAGGAAAAGGCGTTTTGGGCTATAACTTCCGCACCGAAAGTCCGACAGTCAAAAACTTTATATCCTCAGATGCCCACAAGTCAGCTGCATCTTTTGAGATAGGCCACGCCCATTTGCGTATATATATATTTTTCGCTATATCGCAAAAACTGTGTCAGTTACCAAAACATACTCCTCCTACAGTTCTCGCCCGATTTGGACGAAACCAAAAGCATTATGCTCTACTGACTACCACAAGCAAAAGTTGGTCAAATAATCTTTCTACGACCATCGGAAGACCAAACGGTAGCGCTTTAAAGATTTGCGAAAATCCCTTAAAAAAAAAAAAAAAAGGGATTTTCTTGAAACTCAAGGGAGACTATCATGGGGCATACCTGAGTCTATGGCAAAAATATGGGCAAGAAATTCCTATGTGGGCCGGACTTATTAAAAAAAATAGTTTTTAAATTTTTTTGCCTGTTTTCGCCATTTTCTAAGTCTTTCGGCGGGAAAATGGGAAAATTCAAAAAAGTGTCTTTACAATGGAGAGGATGACAATTTGATTTTGCTATAACTCCCCAACCGAACATCGCACATTCAAAAACTTGACATCCACTTGTTTGGTACATTGAGCTGCATCTTTCTATCTAACGTAGTTTTGCGAATGTCATCCATAGGGGGCGCCAAAACCACAAAAAGCAAAGAAAACGCGTTTGGGGCTATAACTCCCACACCGAACATCGCACATTCAAAAACTTTACATCTCCGGATTCCGTGAAGCGAGGGGCCGGCGCCGCGGACGACGGCGCCCGATCCCGAGTCGCGTGGGAGGCTTGGCCCCCGTTCACAACTGCTTGCAGTTCTAGTTAGGGGGCCAAGCCCGAGAAGGGCTGGGACCGCGTTTTGCAGAGCAACGCGGTTCCCAAGCCCTGCGGGGCAGGGAACCCTATTGTTTTTGTAAGGATTATTCTTTATTCTTTATTCTTTATTCTTATTCTTCCATGCGTAAAAGTGGTGCTGCAGCCCAAACCGTAAAGGGTTGGGACATGCCACTTGCATGGCTTATCCAGGTCCATGGTACGTACGCAGAGGAAAAAATTCAGACATCCCGGCCACTAGGTGGCGCTACAACAAAGGAAAAGGCGTTTTGGGCTATAACTTCCGCACCGAAAGTCCGACAGTCAAAAACTTTATATCCACAGATGCACACAAGTTAGATGCATCTTTTGAGATAGGCCACGCCCATTTGCGTATATATACATTTTTCGCTATATCGCAAAAACTGTGTCAGTCACCAAAACATACTCCTCCTACAGTTTTCGCCCGATTTATACGAAACCAAAAACATTATGCTCTACCAACTCCCACGAGCAAAAGTTGGTCAAATAATTTTTCTACGACCATCGGAAGACCAAACGGTAGCGCTTTAAAGATTTGCGAAAATCCGTAAAAAAAAAAAAAAAGAGGGATTTTCTTGAAACTCAAGGGAGACTATCATGGGGCATACCTGAGTCTATAAAAAAAATATGGGCAAGAAATTCCTATGTATGCCGGACTTATTAAAAAAAAGAGTTTTTCAATTTTTTGGCCTTTTTTCGCCATTTCCTAAGTCTTTCGGCGGGAAAATGGGAAAATTCAAAAAAGTCTCTTTACAATGGAGAGGTTCACAATTTCATTTTGCTCATAACTCCCCAACCAAACATCGCACATTGAAAAATGTAACATCCACTTGTTCGGTACATTGAGCTGCATCTTTCTATCAAACACAGTTTTGCGAATGTCATCCATAGGGGGCACCAAAACCACAAAAAGCAAAGAAAACGCGTTTGGGCCTATAACTCCCACACCGAACATCGCACATTCAAAAACTTTACATCCCCGGATTCCGTGAAGCGAGGGGCCGGCGCCGCGGACGACGACGCCCGATCCCGAGTCGCGTGGGAGGCTTGGCCCCCGTTCACAACTGCTTGCAGTTCTAGTTCCCATTAAAAATGAAGTTCTTTCATGTCATCTATGATGCATATGATTTATATTGAGTCTGGACAGTAATCCGTGCGCCCCATTGCCATTTTTTTTTATTTTTTTTTGCCATATTTTCGCTTGTTGGAAGTTTTATTTTGAAGGGGACACACCAGGAAATGGTGAAACTACAGCGAAAGCTGCCAGTATGAAGTCAATGCGACTCTCAGCAGAGTATTTCAAAAATCACTTTACTGATTTATACGGGAGAGAGAGGGGGGGGGGGTGTGGTCGGGGAAGAAGAAGGCCGTAGACACAGATAGAGCAACGGAAAACGGTTGCGCTCATCATGATCTTTTTTATTTCTTCACTATATTGGATCTCTATATGTGTCATTTATCCAAAAATGAAATGCCAGAACTAATTGAAAATTAGGTTTTAAATCCCTCGGATTTTGATTGCACAATTAAATCGTGAAATAAAGGGATTATTCGCGTATACGACTGAGGGATGTTTTATTTTGAAATAAACACACCGGGTAAACGTGTAACTAGAGTGAATGCTGCTGGTATGACTGTCAGCAGAGTATTTCTCTATCAGTTAAAGCACAGAGACGCGAGAGAGACGCGCTGCTCTCAGAAAAAAATAGGCGAGCCTCCTGAGGTGAAGGGGAGCGTCGCTGCAGACGTGCCTCCGACGCGCCTCAGCAGTGCGTCTGAGGTTGGATGTGTGCTCGCTCTACGTTGATTTCACAGTCTGTGACAAAAAGTCAGACGCAGACGCGAGGTAGACGCGCAGTAGAGGTAGGATGTGTGTGGGGGCCGTAAGCCATCCTCACATTTTGATACACAGCTTTAGCGCTTTACCTCCTTTGTTTTTTCTGTACGAGATGCAATGTGCAAAAAGCTTGTTGTTGAACTTTGATCAGGCAGTCGCAATGAATGTTCTGTTCCAAAATGGATATAATCCCTTTTTCAATACCAGCACCGTAAATCCATAAACACTGGGTTTCACTGTGTGCCCGGCATTCTTGGCAGTGGTCAAATGGTCAGACAGAGAGACCAGCCAAGCAGAGAGAGACTTATTTAATAAGGTCAGAGGAAAATCAATAGGGGCTTGTTTCTGAGTGTTACTGTATATACTGTATTATCAGTATCAATATGTGCTAAGGTGAAATAGAAGCCTTCACATGCAGCTTCTGGTTGGGGTTGTTTGAGCCTGTGTCATGATCCAACTTTCTCATGCAATGTCTAATGATATTTCTTGGGGGGCCATTTTCAAATAGTAATAAGAGATACAAACATAGATTCAAAGCCAGAATGCTGCAGTTGTACGGTAGCATCATAATACTCGACGTCATTGAAAATGAGGGTCACCCCTCAATTGGTCTCTCGAGGATAAATAAAAGTTAAATGAAAAATGAAATTAAATAATCACTCTCATTCCAGACACCCCTTTAGTTCCACGCAATATTTCTTCATCTATCTCCATCGGTGTTCGTGTGACAAGAGGTAGTGCAGCACTATGGACGCCTTTTGAAGGACTGTCAAATCTTACAATTCGTTTTCCATACGTTTCTGGTGTAATGAACTATAAAAAGGAGCACAATGTTTCTAAAGAGTGGCGTAGCTGTTGAATTTTTTAAAATGCAATTTCTCATCGGTTTTAAAAATCACACATCAAATTCCTGCCAGGCTGGATAGCCTGAGTGTGAGAGAAATGCATTACTACTTGGCGAGTAATGACTTTTTAATGTGGTCACATGAATGCATGGCTTGATATCGCATGGTAAAACTGAACAGCTCTCGACTCCTTGAAGCATGCATACATACATACATAAATCCCTCACACTCACAGCTGCACAGTGGAGTGGCCTTAAGCCTTACCACACCATGTTGTTCCAAGCACATGTTAAACCAGCTCTCGAGGGGTCCTGCATGCATTTTTTAATTGTCGCACTCACTTGGAAACCGAAACAGATGGTCGGGATGACGCTGAACATGGAAGCCCAGGAACTGATGCTGCACACAAAGACAGGGAAGAGACATGGGGGTCATTTTCTGCAGTTCACAAACAGCCATGAGAAAAGAAGAAATAAGCTATGTAAAAGGAAAAAAAGGCCCCCGCCCCCTGCCATTCATAATGTCATGGCATTTAAGAGGCGCTTCTCCATAGAGTTCATCCGTCAATCACAGGCCCACAGCTGAGAAGAGCAGGCCGGTGTAATATCAGAACTAATGCTGCAAACAGTGACACAGAGAGGAGAAGGCACGGAGATTTGATAAATGTTATTGGTCCTGGTGATTCAAAAGCAGATTTATAAGAGAAGTCTTACAGCAAATCATATGTTCTGGGATCAAGCTCACAACGGAAGCTTGCTCTGGTCATTAGATAGATTTATTACATAGAAAAAGAACACAAAATGACTTCCAAATAGTACCAGGCGTACTCCAATGGCGGTACTCGTACAGGTTGGCAGGAGGGCATTATAGCTAGCAAAGGGTTTAACAACAAGTAGCTTAGCCGTCTCCCCCCACCGCTACCAGTCTTCATGTTAAGCTAAATATGAGAGAGGTAAGGACACCATGTTCATTGAACTCATTGCAAGAAAGCAAATAAGTGCATTTGCAAAAATGTCATAAAATAAATGCTGCTATCTTGAGGACGACCAATCCTGATGCAACCAATCCATAACATCTACATCTAGACTCATTTTGAGTTTACTAGTTATTGACTACTGAAAATAAAAAGATTGTTTGGAGCCCTGGATATAATTATTTGAGACCCCCCCAGCCCCCATTCCACACACAAACCCAGACATATAAAAACACACATACCCATCGGTGTAGATGGGGCTGATGCGAACCAGAACAGTAGGCGTGGTGTGGTATTTGACAATGATGGCGACTGTCAGGTAGGTGGCAGCCAGGGTGCCTAGAACACTGAGAGGACAGAAACAAAGCTGCTGGTTCAGATTGAGAATCAGACAAACACTGGGAAATGTAGTTCTAAGAGCAATGAATGAGCACAGGGGCGGCCATGCTGTGTTCTGTGAAAATGTATAAACTAAGAAAAGACAAAAATAAAACCTCTTAAGGCCCGCACTACAGTTAACCTCAGACATTGCAGTGATCATTACATGCTACAGTAATAGTTGAAGAAAAGCAGCATCATACTGACCATAGGGCAAGATGGATATTTGTATATGAATCCTCAAGCCAATAGTGCGTAACTTTTTCATATAAATGAATGAATGAAGGTTACATTCAAGCCATTGCCAAATGAGTTGACAAAGTTGATTGAGCCAACAGCTCCACATAACTTTCCCTTTATTACAAACTGGTGTCGCCCCCCCCCCCCCCCCCCCCCAAAAAAAAAAGCTGGCGCAGGAGCTCAAGAAGCGCCCACAAATTGTTTCAGTTGTTGATTCTAATGCTAAGAAAAAAAAATTGGTACGTACAGCAGAAGGTGTAAAATCCATGCGTGATCACTGAAGGCTTTACCTCGCGTAGCTGCACCGACTGTTGTTGTAATTACTCAGAAATCGACATGAGGAGGGGGGGCAGAAGTTACGCACTATAATAATATATATACTATATAATGAGCTTAAAGCCAGTGTGTAAACAGACAATTTGGCACCAAAACATACTCCAACATAGTTAGCATCATAGCATAATTGCCTAAATCATATTTACTCTACTTCTACTCTACATCTACTTTTCGTTTGCCTAACAGCATAATTGCCTAAGTCATATTTTAAGGGTTATAAAGTAGGGTAAAGTAGATGTAGAGTAGAGTACATGTAGAATAGAGTAGATGTAGAATACTGTAGAGTAAAAATTATTTAGGCAATTATGCTATGAAGCTTACAACATGTGAGCCAGACATGTCCTGACCTGATGTATTTCTGGATGCTGATCTCTTTGGGGATGGACAGTGGGAGGATGAGCAGGAAGCAGAGCAGCACCAGGGCAAAGCGCTGGTCTGTGTAGAAGTGATACGGCATCTCTGAGTCAGGCAGACCAGTCACCAGCTCATACAGGGTGCCGCACACTGACAACACACACACACACACACACACACACACACACACACACACACACACACACACACACACACACACACACACACACACACACACACACACACACACACACACACACACACACACACACACACACACACACACACACACACACACACACACACACACACACACACACACACACACACACACACACACACACACATACACTACGGTCAATTTCTGCAATATGTGCCATGTGCAAGACATACAGAGCGGAATCCAAAATATGTTTCTCTCTGACCCACGGTGCAAAAAGGATAACAGACAAGTAATATACAACAAATACATTCTAAATAGTGCCAAAAGTAAAGCCAAACCAAACGGTATAGAAAACTAAATAAATTGAAATGTAAAATATGAAGAACTCATGACAGGCACATAAGTAAACATTTGTTTACAAAGGCTAAGACTTGATGCAAACTATCTGGGGGGGAAAAAAAGGAACATTTAGAAGACGGAACGTTAAAGGCCTACTTCACTAGTGGGAATATGAAGGTGTATTGAACTCCGAGATCCTATGTAGTATATGTGACATGATCACAACTGTGCAAAATGTAGGGTTAGACAGTGAGACCATAAAAACACTCTTTCTTCCTTTTCTCAGGCTAGGATGAACAGATTTCTAAAATGTTTGCACACAGGCCTTTAATAATGCTAGGGGAATACAATTGTTTATAGAAGTAAAACTCAATACTTGGTGGTGTGGGCATTTTTCTGCACACTCTAATAATGGCAAAACTCACACTTCTCCAGCTGGTCATCCACGATCACCAGGAAGGCCACGGAGATCATGAAGAGGTTGAAGACGAAGCAGATCTCACACAGCTGGCCGATGGCGGGCCCACACACCTCCTTCACCACGCCCTGGTAGGTGCACTGACCACTGATGGAGGATGAGTAGCCCAGGATGATCAGACCACTGACCAGGAACACCAAGGAGACCTGGGGGGGGTGGGGGGAGAGACACACATGAACCACTGTAGACACTGGACACCACAGGACTTCAAGACACTTGCCCTGCGTTCCTATTACCATACTTTCATGCTATTTAGTATGCCAGAAAAAGATTTAGGACGTCCCCAATACATGCACGCCAATTGTAGTATGCTGAAAATACATAAATGCCCCACTAACTCCAATAGCATTTTGGAGTATTCGTCTTTATTCTTGACATGTCTCGACATAATGAAAGAAAAAAAATCCGTATCCGATTTTTTTTTCTCTCCTGTGGCTGTAAAACTCTCTGGTAGTAGGATGGCCTAGAGGAAAGTGGGGGCCAACTAGTAACCACAAGGTCGCTGCATGGTTTGATCCCCGGCACCGGACAGGAGGGTGTAATTTGTAAAACAAGTGGTGGCTGGTATTACATCTACGGTGCCCACCATCTCTAGCATTGTGTCCTTAAGCAAGGCACAAACTGCTCCAGGGGCACAGTAATGCCTGACCCTGCGCTCTGACCCCCTTCCGAAGTGTTGAGAGGGGAAAGAAACTTAAACTTATTAAGTCCAAAGCACGCAGCACTCGAACAAGATTTTAGACCACTTCATGCTTCTGTCTGCTGACAAGCTCCATGTTGATTCTCTTTTTTCAGCAAGACTTGGCCACCTGCTCACACATTGCCAAAACCACTATAACTGGTTTGCTGACCATGGTATTACTGTGCTAGATGGCATTACTGTGCTTGATTAACCCACATCCTACCAACATATTTTAAATACATGGACTACCAATAAGCCCAATATGAAATGATAAACCTGTCATTATTCAAACCCCCAACACTTAGTTTTACGTGTCTTTTAGTAGAAAAGTAGAGTGGTACATTGGTGTCAGTATGACCCCCATATCAAAATAAAATACTTAATTAATGGAAATTAAAATGTTCAATTGGTTGATAATTTAAATGTTGACATAGAACTATTAACTAACGGTATAGGCAGTTATAGCCAACGATGGGGTTCCTGCTATATGCTCAGTTCATACTGGCATGTGACAGAAGGAGCAAGTAGTTAGTCTCCTTATAAATGACTGACCGAGTCAATACACACAAACACACACTATTTGTATTTTTTTTATCACTAATTAAACGATGACATGAAGCCATTAGGGGAGTCATGAAGAATTGGAATGATGAAATACAGCTCCGGATTTTTCTTAAATCTTCATCTACATAACTTATTGAAAATTCTCTTGATTACAAAACATGTCTTGGAATTTGGTAGAAAATGTTGGCAGTAGTTTATATTATAAAACCAAAAGGTTCATTCTACTCAAACATATGCCCTATAAATAGTAAAACGAGAGACACTGAACATTTGGAGTGGTATCTTCATTTTTTCCGGGGGCTGTATAGCACAATGTGAGATATACCAAACAAATGACCTGTGGGATAATGGGTAGGTATTGTAAAGAGATATTAAAGCCTTATTATGTCCAAAAAACACAGGACAATAGAGGAAGAAAGTCACAAAGAAGCAAATCCAGTGAAGTGAATAGTTTTCAGAACAGAACAGCAACAGATAAATGAATTGAAACCCCTCTGTTTGAACAGCTAGGTCATTTATTCCAAAAAGACTCAAGTGCTAGTTGGAAACGAGGACAGCCAGTGCAGAAAGCGACAACAGGAGAATAAAAAGGGAATGATTTATACATTTCTATCCAACTCTTGGACAGTGATAACTGTTAAGAGTTATACGGAGAGAAGTAAACATGGGAGTGCAAAAACAAAATGGGGTTCAACTTCAATCCAAATTTAGAATGCACTAGTTACGCAGTTTTAGCAGATAATCATTAATCCACATGGGAGACGGCCCAAAAAAGAGAGAGAGAGAAAAAAGTAGCCTATGTTGGGTATGAGAACCTTTTTACACCTGACGTGACACACAGACAGTACAGACAAGTTTAGACCTTAATAAAACCATTTCCAGAATGCCCACCAGCTCCACGGCGATTGCGCTGCGGATGCCCCCTGCTCTCTCGAAGGCCCAGGGGAAGTTGAGGAGCCCGGCGCCCAGGGCGGACTTGAGCATGATGAAGATGGCCCCCATGGAGCCGAGCCGGGGCCCCGAAGACACGTCCAGCGGGGGCCTGGACTTGGAACCATATTTGGAGCCATGTTTGGCTGAGGCTGAAGCCAGCAGGCTGATGCTCTCTCTGGCTAACTCCTCCATGCTTCAACCGGCGGGGAAACTCACAGGTTGGACAGTCACACACTGAAGGACGCACGCGTGCGCTCACAGCATGCTACATATTATACGCCCACGCTGAGCAAGGTGAGCCGGGTGCAGCGAGGAGGGAGGGAGGGGTGAGCCTGGATCTGGATGGGAGGCTGCTGCTGCTGTTGCTTTCAGGCGCTGTTCGGAAACTGTGCCGCCCCCTTCAGAGACCCCACATTGGAGTCTGTTTTGCTACTTTTTAATGACATTTAATACACAATTGCAATAGAAGAAGTGCCACAAGTACGTGCATTGGAGTGCAGTCGGCTACCATTATGACAAAGTTTGAACGAACATGCTTCAACCTTACCATGACTTAAAGGAAACTCTGCTGCATTTCATATTGCACGATTCTGATTGAGGATACTTCGCCTACTGATGGAAAAACGTGTTCTTCAATTCAAAGTTGTTAAAGAGAGAATAACAAGAGAAAAGTATCTATTTCAAGCTTATATTTTAAAAGCTGTAGTTTTATTAAAGTAAATTGACTAGGCAGGATAATTGCATGATCATGTACATGGATTCATGTCTGGTCAGAAGAACTTCCCAGACAAGAATGCGAACTTATCATTATACAAAAGTTATTATAGGAAATATGCATCTATCTGATCGGTCCATATTTGTTGCAGTGTGATCCGTGGACGAGAGGCTGGCTCATGTTTTTGGTCCAGTGTCCTGTTCTACAACTGCTACTTTAGTTGTAGCCAGCATCATGAGATGGTCATGTTTTATCTGACCTTCTCTTGTGAAAAGGTTACTTCTATAAGTTCGTTACTGAGAAGATTTTTTTAATTCTCCCAAGGCCAATATTTTCCCACATATCTTATGTTAAGCTGTGACTGTCAGACATTGAAGTAACTGATTATATATATTTGCTTGAATGTAATTATAATGGTTATTTATTATTATTATATAAAAGCAAAGGTTAATATTACAAAATAGATTTCCCTTACACTACTTCAAACAGTAGATACAGTGCAACATAAGGGGACTCCCTGGTTCCCAAACAACAAAACATTATGATATCATGATACAAAAATAATAACAATTTGGTATAATTTGTCAAATCACTTGATATTCTAATTTATATATTTTATATTGTGCATTATTCGCTATATAATATAGTAGCCTATGTTTATTGTTATGCACCATCAGACCACGGCAAATTCCTTATGAGAATACAATATGAAACCTAATGTCCAAATAAAAATCTGCTGTCTTTATGGCAGGTAACACTTAACCTAAGCCAGGCTACTTTCACACCAGCAGTGAATAAACAGGACAGGACACATTTTTACAAAATTACACACAATCTATGACAGCAACAAATCTATATATTGACACCAAACCACACAATATATAGGCCTATACAACTGCCCCAGTCATTTGCAACTGTCTAAGCAGAATGCAGACCTACCTGGGTGTGCTTAACAAAAATAAGTGTACCCTCATTAGCCAGTGTAATGGCTCCTAAAAAATGTTTTTTTTTTGCTGTGTCAAATTAGGCTTGGTATGTGGGAGACTGAGGCTAGGTGTGCTAGGTTCACTGTCAAATCTGGTGTTTTCAATAGGGAGAAGAACATGTGGGGAGCATGGAAGGGAAAGTTACAGGGATGGAGTAAGAAAGGTACAATAAGTGAGAAGCTAAGAAGAGAGAGAATACATGGGGACATAAAGTGGAGGAGGATGGGGATGGGGAGAGGTATGAAAGGGCGGAGCGGGGGGGACACAAGAGGTCGTCTGTATAGGGGCCAGAAAGTCACGTGCAGTCAAGTCAGGAAAAGTCAGACATAAGAGGATTTTACAGAGCGGAGACAAGGTGTTTTTTTTCTCACATGCATAAAAGATCAAATCAACCACTGATGCCTTCTTTATGTTGGGTGAAACTGTTTTATTATTATTATTATTATTATTATTATTATTATTATTATTATTATTATTATTATTATTATTATTATTATTGTTGTTGTTGTTGTTGTTGTTATATATTTTATATACTATCTATGGGTGAAACCAGTCAGATTACACTACAGGCTGTGGTAAAAAAAAACTCCCAATTCACAAAAGATTAAGGATGTTGGTGTATTAACACTGACCGCCCCCCCCCCCCCCCCCCCCCCAGCGAAACATACAGGATGGACATGAAGTGGATTGTGAGAATGGAAACTGTTGTTCTGTTTTCATACACCATCCCTCCCCTCTAAAAAGCTTTTTATCATACTTTTCTTTTGAAACAAAACAAAGCATGCTTGTCCATGTGAAATGCTCATCGTTGTGCAGCTTGTTTCAGACTGGATATAGAAGTTAACATTAAGCAATCAGACCTATTTCAATAGTCCACAAGTGTCCAGTGGTAAATTGCACATTTCATGCACACAACTGATTTGGTCGACACGAAAGCCAAAAAACACTTTGAGTTCTCCCAAACAAATACAAGCGAAGGTCTCTTTATTTCACTCGTGAAATTGGGATCCTGACGTAATTTCATGGAGGAAAAAGGGCAAAGCAGCAAGTCAAATCAATTTCCTGCAGTACAGGCATCAGTATACAGGTTATATGCTGATTTGCATGTGTAACCTTTCTGTTCATGATTTAAAGTGACAGTGAGGTAAATATGGTTCTCCTTTCACTGCTTAGGTGTTGCAGGGCTTGCAAAGTGTTGTCAAGTGGATAAAAAATTAACAGGTTTTTACCAGTGAATGTCAAATTGAAGACCTAAGTAACAGTTCTACACTAAAATTAAATAAATAATAGTGTTTAATTGGAGATGCTTGGGGATGGCAGTGGCACCGTTGTTTGGTTAGTCCACCACTTTGGTCCACACTGAAATATAATCTGGACAATTATGGCACTCTCGTTGATGACCAAATACCTGCAAAACCAAAGACACCATTATTATCATCACCGTCGTTGTGTTTAGTGCTTGTTAGCATGCTAACATTAGCCTTTAGCTGAATAAAAACTAATTGAAAAGCTATACTGTAAGTGGCTGCACGATTTCAATCAAGTGAAACAAACCAAATGGTGTATTTTTTCCTAAATGTTTTGAATGTTGCCATCTGCTCTTTGGGGGGCCAGAGTATTTCGCTAGTCTGTACTGCTTTTCCTGCTCACACAACATCATTGGCTGCTTTCTAACTGATTGGAAGGCATATCTTTCACATGACTCAAATGATGTTACTTGATTATATCGTCATTTTTCACAGTTGGGGTTTGGTAGGATTTCAAGTCATTTCAAGCTAAAAGGCTCAAGCCAAAGTCAAGTCAAGAATCTTATGTGTCATAGTAAACTTTCGTCCTTTTTCATTTTGTCAAGTCTTAAGTTATTCGATATGTGACTTGAGTCTGACTTGAGTCCATGGCCTGTAATGTCCAGATCCATACAGTAGATGAATGGATGTGCAGGAGGACTGATGGAAGCAGTAGAGAAGGACATGTGAACAGGTGTGACAGGAGAGTAGATGTAAGCTCACACAGACGTCACTGGATAGGGCAGACGGTGTGAGGTACAGGCTGGTAGAGGGTGGGGGGGTTGAGGGGTTGAGCACAGAGCCGCCACGGTGTCTCTTCCTACTGCCCGTCCAGGATGCCAGCACGGCGACCTGATTGGCCCGAAAGGAAGTCTTGGCATCTTGGGAACCGTGGAGGGAGAGAGGGCATGTGACCTCCACTCACCACCAGCTTTTCCCAAATCTTGTTAGCACAGCTAGCTGGCTCCGGGGTCATTTCCCCACTTTCCCAAGGTTCCAGGGGAGATTAGTTCTTCGGTGGAGGCCGTCATGACAGATTCACAGGCTGATCTGGCCTATTAGTCCTGGATAAGACCCCAGAGCACACCGACGCACATCACCTCTGATGAAATCAACCCTGCATCACTGAATTCAGCCCACAAACCAATACTCCAACCACGAGGGAGGTGGAATAAGTCCATTAAATATGTAGCTATTCCAAGAAAATGCTTTTATTCCCTCTCAAAGGGTTGACTGGGAGACAGACAAGATGTATTAAGGTAAGTAGGCTAAGTAAGTAAGTAAGCTTTATTTATAGAGCGCCCTTCACAGACCAGGGTCACAATGCGCTTCAAAAGCGCTTTTACATATCTTAACACATTCATACACCGATGGCAGTATGCAAGGCGCTTTCTGAACCATTGGGAGCAATTTGGGGTTCAGTGTGTCTTGCCCAGGGACACTTCGACATGTGGCGGGTAGGCGGGGAATCGAACCTCCGACCCTGCACTCCAGAGTAGTGGTAACCAGCAGAATGACAGGGTAATAGTATATCTCACAAGTTTAAAGGTGTAGTCAGCGATTCTGGAGAACGCTAGTTTTCAAACTCCCTTTTTCTTGAAATAAGTGAATATCTCCTCACGATCCGCTACCTGTCCATTCTGCATGTAAGAAAAAAAAAGTACCAGCGTCAATGCACAGCCTAGGTGCTTTCAACTGGTATGTAAACGAAGGAGCCCACTGTAGCTTGCGACATGCCCGTTTAAAGAGCCTAGGCTGTGTATTTATACTGGATTTTTTTTTTTGTTGCGCACACAGTACGCAGGCCTAGAAGGGGGTCGTGAGGAGATATTCACTTATTTTGACAAAAAGTGATAATGATAACAGGCATTCGGATCGCTGACTCCACCTTTAACCTCCACATATCCGTTTAGCCTCTACCAGTGGCGTTTCCAGGACATTTTGACTGGGGTGGCCAAGGTGGGCCACAGAGTAGAGTGGGGTGGCCATCGCACACCTGAATGAATAGCATGTGATATGCTGTAGAACCAATTCAAAGATGATTTATAATCCAAAATCATGTTAGTATCCATTGTAATGTTTGCCTGAAAACTAAACCCCTGAAGGGAGGTCTGGGGGCATCCCCCCACAGAAGATTGTTTGTGTTTTTAACATGTAATCTAAGCATTCTGGTGCATTCTGGCAAAGAGAATAAAGAAAAAAGTCAACATTTATTTCAGTTCAGATGAATAGTAAAATTAGCAAGACAACATAACTTGCAAGCAGCCAGATGCCTAACAACTGGACAGAGGGACGGATGACCACTAGCTTTTGACCAAATATCTTGCTAAAAAAAATTAACCTTTATTTATGAAATTCTGCCCTTACTAAGAACATGTTACACTTGCTAATTACAAACTTTTATTTTATTATTCAGATTTCAAAAATCTGCTGGGGCACGTGCCCATACACGTGCATTGGTGGCACGCGTGTCACAAGCACACTTATGCTGTTTTCAAGACCTTTGCAGACCAGAGACAAGTTCTAGTGGCCACAGTCCTACCATTAATTTAGTACTTGAAAATTGCAAACTGATCACAGTGGATTGGAGTTTGTGTGTGATGAACGTGGCAACTACCTATCAAAAAAAAGTTAAGAAAGAAAAAAAGAAATACATATCATCTCTGAACTAGGCTACATATCAGGAAAAAAAATAAAAAAACTCCGAACTGGGGGGGGGGGGGGGGGGGGGGGGGGGCACTGGGGTGGACAGTGATCACTAGAATCGCCACTGGCCTCTATCATGTTTGTTAAAGCTGTAGCTATCCTGTTTTTGCCCCTGGAAAAGTATAAAAAGCCTAATCATCTGAATGATTCTGCACAGATGACCCTCATTTGGCAGGCACAATTTCTGTACACTGAAAAAGCTCCAGGTTGTTTCATATTTATGCTATAACCACAGAAGTAATTGATTTTTCTATTTTTCTGGTGTTGGGGGATGTGTCCACACTCACAGGTATCGACTTGACTCACTGCAACTATTGGGTTAACATAGATTTCCACATTCTCCACGGGGGCGGGGGGGGGGGGGGGGGGGGGGGAATAACTGATGCCTGGAGGATAAGAACAACATAAGCAGTGGTATGTGATGGAGCTGCTTTATATGAATCAGAAAGGAATAACTCAACTGTCATTTATTGCGTGGGCCTTTTCTCTCTTCCTGTAGTTGTCATTTCTAAAAAAAAAAAAACATTTACCTGGGGGACCCCCCCTGTCTGTATGACAAACATCTGTACTTTAACAGACAGATGAAGCCAGCAATTTACAAATATCAAGTTTGAGATGATTTACGTCTTAAATCACAGTTAGAAATTACAAAAAAAAGAACACAGACCACTTTTGATTATGCTTTTTTAATTGATGAGATATATTTGAACAAGTTTTCCGACGCTACCTTGTCGACCATGAGGTCCACAAAGGAGGATATCAACAGAATGCCTGGCCAGAGTTCATTCATCATATCATAAAAAATATAAAAACAATGAAAAGACAAGTCATTTTTAAAACAGATATGGGCAGTGGATGGCCACACAGGAGGAGACAACTAGATCATCCAATGGTCATGGTTTTTGGAAATGATTGCACGTGTGTGTTTGTAGGTTGTGTGTATGCCAACTGCTTTATTCTTTAAAGTGCATACAGTATGTGTAGTATTTCTGTGTGCGATGACGAGTGTGTGTTGGCGTGTGTTCATTTGTTTGAATTTGTGTTAGTTTTGAGTGTTAGGGTACAAACAAATTTTAATAAATAGAAAAAAGTCAGACACAATTCATTCATAAAGAAAACAGTTTGGTCGAAGAAGAGAGAGAGGGAAATGTAGACAACACGTCTGTCCTTAAAACGGGGGATTTTCAGGTCCAGGTGTGGATTGTTGTGTGTTTTACATCATGTGTGTAACACAGTCTAATACTGTTCATTAGTCCACAAACACACACACACACACACACACGCAAACACCCACGGACAGCCTTGAACAAACCAGAGGCACAAAATCTTTTTCAGAGTCCAGGAATGGTGGTCTGCTAACACCCAGCAGACTCTACTTTAAGAGCAGTCAGGACGTCCGCCTCATCAGTTCATTTAGACTCCATGATATTCCTTCCCCGCCTCCAATGTTTCTTAACTCAACACGAGTTGTCCTTTTGAACAGAGTCTCAGTATTTAAGAGGTGAAGCAGCAGTTTTAAAGTCACACTGTGGGGGTTTTCCCCGTGGTGGCGGTGGTGGTGGTCTGCTGCTGGAGGTATGTGGGCCGTTTGATGCGTGGTTTCCTGCGCTTGGGTTTGCTCTTGGCCTTTGTGAGCTGGACCACGAAAAAGGAGAGGACCACCATGGCTCCCAGGAAGGCAAACACCGGGATAGTCTGGCCTACTTCTTGGTTGTAGCGACCGGGCATTATCCCTGAGAGGGGAAGGGGTACAGTACAGGTCATTCCTTTTATTCTTACAAACTATAGCCATTTCCTTTCATTGAAATACGCTGATGTGTGCCGTTGTATTTCTCAATATGCATTGTGTCACGGGTCATTTCTTTTAGAAAATGAAGAGTGTGAATCTTTGGCTTTACAACAATTAAATTCGATTTGATTAACGATTCAGCAGTTGGGGAATTTATTTACTCCTGATTTATTTTTTTGGGTACATTGATTTTGTAAAACAAGATAGATTCACTGGCTTTTAGTCAAAATACCATATCAATGAAATAGGCGTACAGCGATGCGAGTGGGACTATCTGTATTTCCATAATGGTGAAAAAGTAATCAACAGACAACAAAATTATTTATTAAACATTTATTCTTTAAAAAAGCCGGCCTGCATATTTCATGCTGAATAAAAAAATACATATTAAACATATGCAGTTTTGGCATCAAAATGTATGCAGTGTTGGCATTAGCCTGTGGCATATTTACTCTGAGCTTTTGCTCAAAACAGACTAGCAGCAGCAATACTGCTAGAAGAGTTATTCAAACTAACGGCATCTTCAGAAGCGAGGACTTCTCTAATACTGTGTCAACTCAAAAGGTTGTTGGCTAGATGAGTAGTGCTCCCTTATTATTTTTCTAGACAGTTTGGAGAGACACAGGTGAAGTAGGGTAGATAGGGGAATGACATGCAGAGTAGACCAAGGGCCAGATTCGAACCTGTGGTCTGCTGCTTCTGAGGACTGAGACTCTATGGGCAGGCGCTCTAACCACTACACCACAAAACTATATTTTACACAAAAATCCTGAAACATTAAGGAATCCATTCTTGTTAAAGGAATAATATTGATTATCGCTGAAGTGATTCAGCGATTATTTAATTCTTTGAAAAGATTCATTCAGTTGAATCAGCACGATCTATAATCATTTCATCTATGGGTCGGAGGAATTGTTCCACCCTTTAGAATCATGCTAACGTTATGTTAGAGGGAAATTATACCGTTCTGCTCTATTGATGAGAAGCTTGACCTTTAACACATTCTTTCATTAATAATCTCCAGCCACTTGGATAATTAATGGTGTAAAATTTAAGAAAAGTGAAGAGTGACAGATGTATCCTTCCATGTCTTATATTAACACCATTTCCAGTTAAATTAAACAAAAGTTAGAAAACAATCTAGGCCTCTGCTGAGAACAAAAATACAAGGTCATGCAGCTGTAAAAGAAACAACTGTGAACAACTTACTACCTCCAGGGATGTCCCAGGCCCCGCTCTCCCCAGGAGACAGCGGTCTGACCTGGGGTCGGTACGCCCGCGCGTTAGGTAGAACCACCTTGTCCAGATCCACTGAGAGGAGCTTCTGGTGCTTCCACAGGTTACTGAGAGCACCAGGGAGAGAAAGAGACAGAAGAAGTTAGACCTATTCACATGTGTACAGTGTAATGTGTGTGTCGCATATCTCATCACACTGAAAATGAAGACTGAAGCTTCATTTTCATGAGTTTGATTGAAGTTGTTGGAATGGGATAGAGGAAAGCAAATGGCTGACAGATGCATTTAAAGCAGTGTTGATGCCTGAAAAATTAAAAAAATAAGATCAGTGTTCCCCCAAAAAAATTCAAAGGCATCAAATGTGTTTCCCCCTCTACTAACAAACTAGATAGCCCTGCTGTCATCACTTTCAGATATGCTGAGAAATATAACAGCTGGGCGGACAACGCTGCCACATGGTCACACAAAGCACCAAATATAGAAACTCATTTCACTGTTTGAATGACAGCTGATGTTTGAGAAGAGCAGTGCAATTGATTGTTCAGCATCGCAAACAAAGATATAATACAAAGAGAATATTGCCAGCAGCATTAGCGTTGGATCAGCACATTACCTGGGGGCGGTCTCGTTCAGTGGCTGAGGCTTGGCCCATGACAGGTGGGGGCAGGCCGGCAGTGGACGGGGCTTAGGGTCTCCCAGGTGAGCCTCCAGGACCTTGGAGTAGCGGTAAAGATGGTTGCCTGGATGGAACAGATAAGAATATATAATGTCCTATATTTGAGAGAAAAGGTTGGCTCGTCTGTCAACCTATTGTGTCTTTTGGGCCCTCACCTTCCAGTCTCTGTGGCAGTGGGCGCTCGGTGCCTTTGGGCGGTGGGACCCTGCTGTGGGAGTGGCTGAGGCTGGGAGGCGTCATGCTGTAAGAGGTGTACTGGAGGAGAGCGTCTAGCATCCAGAAACAGTCTGTAGAGACCAAACACACACACCAGAACATATTACTCCTTTGATGTATGTAAAAAAGTGACAAAACACACATAAGGGATAGGGTCATAAACCCTGCCTACCTAAGGGATAGGGTCGGCGGTGGAAACGCTCGCCAGATCCACTGACCCGAGCCACTCAGTGGGAACGAGGCACAAGCGGTACTAATATCAGCCAACCATGCTGTATATATTTTTGTCACCCTTTTGTTTGGGTACCAAGCCGTCCCACATCCCAAGCGGGTGGAGCGAAGCAATGCAGTCCGTTGATTGGCCGATGGTCATCATTTCCCGTGCAAGAGATAAACGGCCATGTGTAATCACCTCATCAAGAGTAAAGAGTCTTTTGTTTAGAGAAAAATGTTGTGGCACAGCTCTTTGTTTATTGTGTTGCGTTTTTTTCATCTTCATTCAATATATTGACGGGCTTAACTTTGATCACACAATAGCTTCGTAGCTGCCGTGGTCACCCAGCATAAACCCTGTTTAACACACACTCACAAGTTACCTTTCTGTCTGTGGCTGTCGTCTATGCAGTTAGAATCACCATAGAGAGCGATGCGCCCTCCCCCGTCAGACGGGGTTTGGTACAGTCCGAGGATGGGAACTCCCTCCACTACTGCCGTCTCCTGCTTTAACACTTCCAGACCTATGAGAAGACAAAGACAAAGACAAAGACACACACACACACACACACACACACACACACACACACACACACACACACACACACAGTGGTGTTAGATTTGAACTAAAGACACACAGATTAGCCTGTAAGCCTGGCTGCTGTCAAGCACAGTGCTACGCTAGGCTGAATAATTCAATACTTTAAAAAGAGTGCGGGTACCTTGGTCCTTTAGATTCTTGGCAATTACTATTCCATCTTCTGGGAATTTGGCAATGCTGCAGCCTGAGGCATAATACACTGGACAGAGAGGAAGAGGGGAAAAAAACTTTATTTACTAAATTAATTTAATTAAAATGCACTTAAAGTGACTACAGGAATAATGCCATCAGAAACTGAAGAGAGTTTTTGTGTGTGTGTGTGTGTGTGTGTGTGTGTGTGTGTGTGTGTGTGTGTGTGTATGCGCGCCTGTGTGGGTGTGTGTGTGTCTGTGTGTGTCTGTCTTACTGTCATGATCAGCCAAAGTGAAGTCTCCCTCATACAGCCCATCACTGAAAGCCATCCCCCACACTGAGATCAGGTCGTTCAAAGCTGGTACGTTAGCGCCCCCTGTGTCCGGCATCCACCACTGCCTGAAAGGTTACATCAAGAAACATCATCTAGACAACCGTTCACGCAAACATCACTCACTTTTACAGAAATAAAACCAAGACAATCCAACACAACCTGGCTCAAAATAACTCCAGGCGTTGCTAGCTTTCATTCGGGTAAAAATCATAAGAGAGCAATACAGGGGGGAGAAACTTAAAGCTGGGGTGGGTAACTTTTTCACAGTAATATTTGGCCAAAATGTCATATTAGCCATTCAGCTACAGTATATGAAGGTGAAGTGGTCTGAGAATATCTACTCATCACTTTGCTCTCCCTTGCCTCTGTGTGCCGGCCCCAAAAATTCCACCGCTCATGTACACTTTGACCAATGGATTCAAATCTCTATCCCAACTGCTATTTTCTTGCAAATCATATACCCCAGCTTTAATCATGGCAGACAGTACATCTATAAATTGAAGCGAAGTTGGTCATTCAGCTTTTTCTGTATCAGGGTTGGTTTGTCCAGAAAAAAACAGCAGTGAATGAACAGATATCTAACGAACCATTGCCATTTAATTAAAACTGGATTACTCAGCACGGTATTTTGAAGCCATGAAGACTATATTTAAACCAGATTTTGAGACTTTAAAACCTTTGGATTTGGTGCGACAGACTGGGAGGGAGATATATATGAAGAGCTGGGGCCAGCAGTCATGAGTAATTGTTAGCTCTGCATGAGGAGCTGTGAATGTGAAAAGTCCTGATATATTACATCTATTACAGAGCGAGGGAGGCATAAATACAGCCAGAGACTGCAGAGAGGGAGTCGGGACAGTTACTGTGATGCAGCAAAACACAGTTCATCTTTGCTACCATTAGAACATGACAGAGCTCCTTGGTGAAAGCAGGAGGTTTTGAATTATTGAAGTGTCTCACAATGATGGAGGAGGCGGAGGACGGATTTTAAAGACAGAGACACATGGATCTCACGGTATCAGGACTTTAGAGCACAAGACTACGCTCTTACAACTCCATCTATTAAAAAGAAAAGAAAAAAGACTCCTATTTATTGAATTTGAAAGGAATCACTGAAGGCGAAAATTACCTTATTTTTTTTAAAATATCAGAGCTGGAACGGTTTTACATTTTTTCTTAAAAATGATCCACAGTGCAGACAGAACATTACATTTGCCATTTATGAAGTCGTTACAGAAGGGCCCGTGAAACTTTGATTTCACAGTACGCTTGTTGTTCCTAAAAAAAAATATATTTAACGACAGTTTTGATTATTTCACCTGACAGGATGGTGTGTATTGTATGCTTTGTTTTTTGTCTGTCTCAGTGTCTGTGTCCACCAATCAGGATTTTGCAACATTTGTTGTTGTTGTTGTTTGGTCATTGTCACTCAAATCTGACGGAGCCATACCAAACACATTTTTAGTGTCAATAAAGGTGACCTCTGACTGTTTGGCATCAATGTCTATTTGCAAGTCTTAGGTCTAAAGGCTACAAGTTTGAAAATCCCTATATATATTTTTTAATTCTCTGCTTGAGATGAGGAGCGGCTACATCACTGCTAGCACAACACACTAGAATCCTCGACCAAACTCTTCACATTATGAGTGGCATTGTAACAACAAGGAAGAAGAATGTTTTGAATAAGGGAAAAAGACGTTAACTCTAGTTCTGCTGCAACCTACGAGGTGTTAGCTGTACGTCATATGCTGGAATTGTTTTTCCTGTTTTTGTCAAATAGCAGATCACCCAAGTTACAAGTGTTCAAATCACTATAACACTTGAATCTTTCTCAGGTCTGTGTGGATGCGGTTTATATCAGATTTGATTGATAGTAGGGGGTGTGAACGTTTACAAAAATGTCTGAACGGTTACACAACGTACACTTTTCATGTACACGGTTAACCATGACGTCATTCTCGTATAAGCCAATTGATATTATGTACACAATCAGCGGTAGTAAAGTAAATACCTGGTGTTTTCGTCATAGAACTTGACCTTCCTCATGACCGAGGTGTTGTACCAGTCACTGAAGACGATGAGTGACAGGCCGTTGTCTATGTCTCTCTTCAGCTTGGTGATCTCTTCAGGGAAATACTCCTCCTCACTGTCCACCATCAGCAATGTGCCTGCACAGACAAGAATGGCAGAAAACATATTGGTTGGTGTTCCTTTTGCATTACCATGAGGTGAATGAACTACCTGCAAGCTTTCCTTTTTTTTTAAATGGAAGTCTCTTGTGCTCGCCTCTTACCATACTGGCTGGCATCAAAGCAGGTAATGGGCGCTCCGAGCACCTCCACAAAGTATCCCATGCTCCTCAGGTGCTGGTACATGTCCCTGAAGTTGGTGTGGATGTGGTCTCCGTTCCTGGCAACAAGAAATAATCAAAAGATTTTTTTTTACATTTCAGTTGATTAGTGTCAATACGTGTCCAGAGAATTAAATCAAAACCAAATGACTTTTCTGAAAATATGGGGAACTAGACGGGTGTAATGAAAAAAAAGAGGGGCTGCAGGCATCAAGTAAATCATGCAGACGTACGCACCAGTCTAGCGGGTCGTTCTTCATGCGGAGGTTGTCTCGGGGGAAGTAGCCCGGCGGGTAGCGCAGGTTGTGGTACTGGTCCCACAGCACCCTCTTACTGCGCGGGGGAGTCGGGACGATCTTCACCTTGATGGGCAGTTTGACTGTGGAGGTCAGTTCACCGTCCACCTCCGACTGCATGGGGTGAAAGGTCAAGGTTAGAACAAGTGATTCCAGAGTACCCAACCCTAACCCTAACGTCTGGGAGGGTAACATGGAAAGACTGGAGTAACTGGACTAATTAAAAGAAAGAGAACAATTTAATTATTATTATTTGTTTTAAAACAAAAACGAAAAAAATTGAAAGAAAATAAACAGTGACCACTCGTAGATGTATTGTACACATAATCATTAAGCGACAAGCTATGATAGACCGACTTCATAATAGACATCTGCCACCAAGCTAAATTGGTTCAAACACATTAAAGCCACATGTTGCCATTGATCCGCAATTAAAACTAGTAGGCGAATATATACCTGAATATAAATCATATTAATTATAAACAGCGCGCCGCACATTACACCGGCATTTACGTTAACGGCTTGGTAATTGTCTAGAAGAATGTTACGGCTGAAGGGCTCCTAAAGATTTTACATTGTGCTTGGTTTTCTAACAGTTTTTTTGAATAGACTAGTCGAGTAGTCTGAATTATAATAACTTCAGTTTAAACTTTTGGGAAAATTTAAAGTGGTCTTAGCACAACTGCAAACTTGACAAAACCAACCTAAACATGGCCATTCAACGGTGCAAAAAGAGTGTTATAAATGTATTAGGATGAAACATGGTGGGAGTTGATGAAGGTCGGGGATGTGGGGGCACGTCAGAGTAAGAATTGCCCCCAGATATAGATATATGCATGCATTGTATGAATATATAAATTATAAAAAATCGCAGTATATCAAGTTGTATATATGTATATATTGTAAATATCAAAGATAGTATCGCCAATTGTATATATATATATATTGTATAGAGAGTATAAGGAATACAAGAAGCTAATATAATAAATATAATTTTTTTGAGCTGTGGAAAAGGGGGTGGGATTAAATAAGTTCATACTTCTTTATGTTCCTGTATATTCTCCTTTTCAGGCACATCATATCAATATATGTAAATTGTTATGTTTTTTTTCTTTTTTGTAAAATAATTCAAACATAATTTTTGTTTATTGTATTTTCATGCTTTTCATTTTGTTATATGTCTGAAATAAGTTGAATCAATCGATCGATAAGACATTTTTGAAACGTGGCACTGCTCTAACAATCTGAAGCCGCACAGGAAAACAAGAGCTGAGGTGTGGAGGTGACTCACATTGTTCTCTGCGGGCGATGCCACGGTGATCATCACATGACCCTGAGCAATGCCTTCCCACGAGGCTGCCTTCTTGGCCACGGAGATGGACACGGCCAGGTATCCGGCCCACGGCCACAGCACAGGGGAATACGACATGGCCACATCGAAGAGGTCACCGTTCTGGGGCAGGTAGGGCTGCCAGATGGGCTGAAAAAGGAAAGATAAACACCCTTTCAAGCATAATACACAAGAGATGTTTATTTTTTCTGTATTTTTTTAAAACCAGCTCAGTCAAGGTTGAAACCCGTCCTTTACTTGTCCTCTTACAGAATGTGAGGGAGTCATACTCAAATGAAATTACCTCTCTAGAGTAGCGTTTAAAGCAATAGTGTGTCTCTTTTGTTGCCCCGATGAGTAATTACGACAACACCTGTCACTGGTAATCCTTCTTTGATTGTGCATGGATTTTATACCTTTGGCAGTACGTCCAGTTTTTCAACAACTAAAATATTTCTCGGGCACCTCTTGGGATTTTTCTGAGCTCCTGTGCCAGTGTCAGGGGGTGACACCAGTTAGTTAACGCTGCCATACTGAGAAATACAGATAAGTTTGGGTGGTGAAAAAATTGGATTTGTATGTTTTTGTGTGCACACCTTGTCCACAATCCTGCCTGTGACACCCATGCCGTTGAGAATGGTCACATTGACGATGGTGGGCATCCCTCCATAGTAGATGGGCTGAGAGCAGTAAGGCCACATGTACGGACTCTCAGTCAGGTCGATGTAGCTGGGAGACAGACTGGCAGGAGACAAGGATGGGAAGAAGACTGTGTTACTGATTGTATTTCTGGATTCAAACTGTATGAGCCTTGGGTGGCTCATTCCGTCCTTTCTGCTTTGTGTGTTATGCACTAGAGTGCATGGAGTACGCACTTAGTATGTAAGTTTAAAGGAAAAAGTTTTCAAAGGACATATACATTCGTTGACAAACACTACAATATTCTAGTGGACAGAGGATCAAGAATTCAAATAGTTGGTTACTTTTACTGCAAATATCTTAAAAGCCAGGAAAGGCTAATGTTGAACTATATCATAAGTATTCATTCTGATTTCTTTCCAGTAATATATTTTCTGTGGGTGATTTATACATGTTTTATTGTGGACAGTCCAGGTGTTAGTTGGGATATCATGTACCTGGCCTGAGGTTTGTAGCTGTTGAGGATCTGGTAGGCTCTGATGAGGTCTAGTTTGCCGTGGCCCTGTTCAAACATGTTGACCCCCGGCAGCCTGCGGGCTGATGCGATCAGAGCCTGTTTCATTGAGGCTGGGTTGACCAGGTCCCTGTTTTGGACGGTGCTGCAGGACAGATGGAGAGGCTGGGTTAGTTAGCTTGTGTGTGCGTCCGCTGGTGTCACATTACAGAGCTTTTTAAATACAGCACAGCGCTGGAGGAAAGAAGAGGGATGGGCTGGTATTTGTGTGTGTGGACTGGCAACTTTGTGAGGACCAGTTTTAAGCTTTTAACAATCAGAGTGAGGTTTTAAGGTTTAGGTATGAATTGGGGGAAAGTGTAAGGGTTTTTTTTTGATGGTTAAAGTTAGGGTGAGGGAGTGCATTATGTCAATGAGTGTTCTCACAAAGATATAAGTACAATAGCGTGTGCGTGTGTGTGTGTGTGTGTGTGTGTGTGTGTGTGTGTGTGTGTGTGTGTGTGTGTGTCGGTGTGTCATTCAGAAAAGGGAGCGGTGCCTGATGTCAACAAGGGTGGTATGATGTTTATCCGGGCAACATGAGCTCACAAAATGGGCTCAGTTACACTAATGTAACTGTAGGGTTTTTCACCGTGTAAAGACGGGGGATATTGACAGACTGAGAATAGCAATTGACATTAATCAGACACGCCTCCTCCCTCTGGGACTCATTCCACTGCCTGCTAGAGTAAGATTACAGCAAGGGAGATGATAACACTGCAGTAAGCTAAAATAAATAAATAAATCCTTAAAAAATCAGTTGTAAGAGTGTTGTTGCTTCAGCCCTCCACCCAAAAAATGCTCAGGAGAGTTTCCAATGACTTCCAAATTACAAGATACATCTTTTCATGACCATTTTTTAAATTTTGTATTTACCTTTTATTTATACTCTAGAGATATAGTTTGTAGAGCGATTCTGCGGCAAACAAAAACGCTGAACAAAACTAGATTTCTGAAATACAACTTCAAAACATACACATTTTGGCTATGCATATATTTAATATTTAAATCATTAGAACCCCTATAGAAGGTCAGAGAGCTGTATATTCTAATAATCAGTGAGGCCACTCTTCAGCCAAAGAACTGCATATTTTAGTTCTGCTGATTTGTCCTGGGAATGTCATTAGATTTGCGCATACTTGGTCATAAACCAAAATACTACGAGTGTAAAAAGAAAATGACCAAGCTTAAAACTTTTAATCCTCAGGGAAAAATTGGCTGCACCAAACTCCATGGCAAACCATCCAATAGTAAAAGAGATTTCACAACAACAACAAAAGAAAAATGTCAACCTTATGATGGCGGCACACGAAAAATAGCCAGGACATCACCAAAGTTCTAAGGGTTTTTTTTTGTCTGGGGACCAGGAATGTCTCAGCTAAATTTGGTGTCAAGCTATCCAACAAGCTATTGGGTAGAAGCCTGGAGCTGTGATGTCTTGGCATTAAAATAACAAAATCCACTCACTGATAATAGTAGCTCACAGCTTCAAATTAACAACTAACCTTATGTTAAAATACAACAAAGAGACCCATCAAATACAGAAAGATTCACACAGTGGACCAACCCAATACTAGGGCTGCAACTAACGATTATTTTGATAATCGATTAATCTGTCGATTATTTTCTCGATTAATCGATTATTAATCGATTCGTGTTTTGGCCCGTAAAATGTCAGAAAATGGTGAAAAATGTTGATAAATTTTCCAAAGCCCATGTTGACTTCCTCAAATGTATTTTTTATGTCCAAAGTAACTTTAAGTGAAAATGTATGAATATGTATGAATCATTTCGGGCATGACTGTATATATACTGACCTGGCCAGGAGAGTGACAGCACCGGCCACTACTGGAGAGGCCACACTGGTGCCAGACAGAGAGCGACATCCCTCCTTCATCCCTGAGCCCCGAACGCCAGAACCGTAGGTGACGATGTCCGGCTTGACCCTGCCATAGCCCCCAGGCAGCTCCTGTATTAGAGACACACATCATGAGATAAAAGACAAAATAAGACATTTGTTTGTGTGTGCATGTCACTCACTTTAAAAGCAACAATATAACTTTCCAAATCAAATCCTCACTATCGTTTTTTAAATGTTTATGTTTAATTATGTGATGCTTTGGCAATATTGCTCTTACATTCATGCCAATAAAGTGTATTGAATTGGACTGAAAATGGATCGACTAAAAGAAAGGTAAACAGTACGAGAAAGATTAGTAGAGGTGCCTTCAAAGAGGTTTAAAACGTTTTTGATGTATTCAGGCTGGAGAGCTGAGTGAGTGAGTGAGTGAGTGAGTGAGTGAGTGAGTGAGTGAGTGAGTGAGTGAGTGAGTGAGTGAGTGAGTGAGTGAGTGAGTGAGTGAGTGAGTGAGTGAGTGAGTGAGTGAGTGAGTGAGTGAGTGAGTGAGTGAGTGAGTGCTGTCTGTTGATTCTGTCCTCTTCACGGCTGGCTGACAGTGAGACAGACTGGATCAGAGTGTGAACTGTGAAGCATTTATCAGATGTCTGCTTTTGGGTATGACTGATTATAATGTGTGTTTATGTGTAATGTGTATCTGTGTGTGTGGATATGTGTATGTGTGTGTGTGTGTGTGTGTGTGTGCGTGCGGGCGTGTCCATGAGTGAGTGTAAAAGACTGATGGGATATGGATGAGGAACCAGGAGCTTATAATATGGTTGAAACGCTTATAAAGCAGATGGGGGAGGGGTGGGTCTGTCTGTCTGTCTGCCTGTCTGTCTGTCTGTCTGTCTGCCTGCCTGCCTGCCTGTCTGTCTGTCTGTCTGTCTGTCTGTCTGTCTGTCTGTCTGTCTGTCTGTTTGTTTTCCTGGAGGAACTCACCCAGGTGGTCATGCCTCTGGAGGAGAACCTGGCTATGTTGTCCTCAAAGTCGATCCCCCCCACTCCGATCACATCCATCTGGTCTGCTGGGTTGTTCAGGGTGCTGAGAGAAACAACACATTTACTTTACTTAAAGCATAAGACTTAAGGGAACAGTCCACAGTTTCATATACAACATCAGTTCCATCTACAAAAATCAGTCAAATCTGTCTTTACAGATTTTTTGTTTTGGTTTGCTGTCATACTGCCCGTTTTGCAAGTGAACCAGAATTTGGAAAAGAAAACCACATGTAAGCTAAGGTCATTCATTCATCGGTTGGACTCAAATTCTGTATCAGGGATAAGCACGATTCACAACCTGAGCGTCATTGCCATCTGTATTTCTTAAAATTCTTCTAAATCTCACTTAAAGGAGGAGTACACCATTTCAATGAAGGCTTGAAGATATTTGAACTGAGAACCCTTATACACATTTTAGGATTAGTGATTAAGCTCAAAAGTCCTCCTTCATAAGTGCAAACGCATATCTTGGAAGTAAAAAGTGTCATGGCGTACCCATACAGTGGTCCATCGTTGCCAATAGCAGACACCATAATCACTCTGTTGGCAGTCAGCTCCCACACCTGTCAATCAAACAATAACATGAATCAGTGTTAATTTCGTAGACTAAGACTATGACGAAAAATATTCGTCTACGAACCTTTTTCACGGACGTAAACTAAATAAAAACTAAATAAAAAGGCAGATGTGATGACGAAGACTGACACTAATTTAACTGACACTATAGTCTACGAATAGGAACTAGACGAAACTGTTAGGGCGGGACGAATGGAGAAGAGATCCAATCAGAACTACTCTTTTTGTGGGACAAGTTGGGAAGAAATCCAATCAGTGCAAAGCAGCGAATGCAACCCTGTGTCAGTGAAAATCGACGGAGACCGCGCAGGTGTGAGCGGGTGGAGTGAGCCGCTGTGCTGAAAAACTCTGCGGTATGATGGACAAAAATGATAGTCAGGGATATCCTGCCCGTTAACGATGTCTAGGGGAACGGCTAAGTTCCGCGATCCGTTTGTAGTAGGCTGTGTCTCGAGTTTGAATACACAGAGCCATGTGAAACTGCCGCCTCCGTCCGTTAGTTTCTGTTTTTAAGTTACAATCAACTCCGACGCATGGACAGCGTTCAATTAAAACCTCTAATTGTATTATCTAAAAGGCTTTGATGCAAAAGAAGTCCGAACACACACAGCAGCAGCAGTATTGCTTAAAGGAAGGCGCAGTTGCTCAAATTTATCAGCACCTCAACTGCGTGCTGCTGCCCAGGGGCGGCCTTAACGATCTCGGGGCCCGTTTCAAGACCTAGTGTGGGGTCCCCCACTTTTTTAAAATATTTTCTTTTTTGTTTTTGTTTTTATAAATAATGCTTGTGCATGCTCCCCGCAAAAAGAAAAAAGATTGTGGAATCCAGTTGGTTCATAGACAGATCATGAGATAATGGACCCCCGGGCACAGGCTCTTAAAGCCCCCCCTCCCCTCTATCCAGTCAGGTACACTGATTTTATGTGAGATTATTACTAATGAAATAGAATACATGTTTTGTATTACAACCATTAAATCTGTGTCTGTATCGCATATTCAAACCTTAATACCATTCAATGAAGAAAAACACTTAGTCGCCGAAGTCCGCTGTAGATTTAGTCAAACTAAAATCTGCTTATATTTAGTAGACTAGACTAGACTAAGACTAAAATATTTTAGATGACTAGAATAGGACTAAGACTAAATGGTGTGATATTCAACAGACTAAGACTAAGACAAAATCAGAATTTGCTGCCAAAATTAACACTGACATGAATTGACTTCATGAGAGACAACAAAAAGAAATGTTCCCAATGGGTAAGATTAGATTGCTACTTGTGCGTGTCTTCACTGGGACAACAATAAGGGTCAATGTTGAGGACATAATTAGAGAAAATAGACTGTAAGGTAGATCATGCTACATGATGAATGCACAAATATCTAGTTTGTTTGGTTTGCTTATGTGTGAGCAGTTGACATGCTAACACAGGGTAGAGCTCAAATGGCCTCTTGCACATTGTACACACACCTGGTTTGACCTGTTTGACATTGTTAAACTGGTGGAGCTCAGAGGGTGCAGCCTCCTTAAACATCCAAACATGTGCTTACCAGGTCTCATAAACTTGGGTAAATATGTCAAAACTGGTCCAACGCTACAATGCGACTGTGGCCTCCCCGTGTGTGTGTCAATGTCTTACAATAATACCTGTCCCTCCTCTCCTATTACCTTATCGACAAAGGGATGGTCCATGAAGTCAGGCCCGCCGATGCTGAGGTTGAGAACATCGATCTTCTTCAGGATGGCGTAGTTGAAAGCATCCAGGAACCACGAGGTGTACGATACCTGGGAGGGCGTGGAGAGACACACACACAAATAAATCACTGTGTCGTTAATAGTGTTTACAGCTTCGTAGTAGTTTTTTTCCCCACTTTACTACTTTAATTGGATTAAATCTGATCATCTTAAATGAAATGTTTATACCTGGTTGTTGGTAAAAACTCTGAAGATGTGCAGCTCTGAGTCGGGGGCAAATCCCTGACACTCCCTCATACTGGCGATCACTCCTGCTACGAATGTACCGTGGCCAAGACCTGAAAAAAACAAGACAAGGGATTTGATCAACATCAATTTAGCAGTGTTAGTAATAACCATCGTCAATAACAATTAGCATTGTTGTCTTTATGTAATCCATTTCTAGACGTCATCAGCCATCATCACTTTTTTCATTCTCCTCACCGTCGTCCAGTGTCTTTTCATTGGTCCAGTTGGTCCTCTCCTTCACGTTCTTAAAATGTGGATGTTTCTCGCTCAGGCCTGTATCAAACACTGCCACCTTCACACCAGCGCCTGTGAACAAAACAGAGAATTTACATGAATTGAATTTAAAGCAAACTGGGTCTCACCAACATCGACAACAACAAAGTAGCTAGATGTGCATACTATATTTAAGATGTTCCCTCTTGCTCTAGGCTGCTCCTTGTTACATGCCATGAACATTCTTTCATTCAAAGCAATTCTTAATATGATTTAGAAGCAGATGTGTGTCCTCCACTATCCCTGCCCTCTCGCCAAGAAAAAAAAAAAAAAAGGTGTGTTAGAGGTGCTAACCGGTGTGTCCCATCTGCCACAGTACGTCTGCCTGTAGGATCTGGGCCACGTGGCGGGGGATGGCTCTCAGCAGACGGCGGCTGGAGTGGCGTCCTGTGGCGTGCCAGAAGCCCGAGGCCAGTGACAGGCTGGTCCGTCTGAAGGGCCGTGAAGACTGCCACGACTGCCACCTCTGAGTCCCCCGGGTGGAGTTGGGCGCAGGGGGTTCAGGTGCTAAGGGCGACAGAACACTTGAGTTTTTTTTTTATTTTTCTTTAGGGAAGGCAAGGCAAGTTTATTTATATAGCACAATTGAGACACAAGGCCATTCAAAAGTGCTGTACAGGGGCAAGACTAAAATACATAATACACATTAGAAAAGCGATTGAATATAAAACATTTAAAAGCAAATTAATAGAAATAGAACATTTAAATAAATAAAAAATTACAGGTTAAAATGGAAACAGACAAGTCTTTAGACTTGATTTAGGGGGCGCCCTTAGCCCGGGCCGGGCCCAGCAGCAGACCCGGGTTCGATTCCCGCCCGCGGTCATTCTCTGCATGTCACTCCCCTCTCTGCCCCATTTCACATCTGTCTCTTCAATCTATCAATAAAGCATGAAAAATGCCAAAAAAATATCTTAAAAAATAAATAAAAAAGACTTGATTTAAAAGAGCTGACAGTTGCAGCAGACCTCAAGTTTTCTGGGAGTTTGTTCTAGAGATTTGGTGCATAAAAACTAAAAGCTGCTTCTCCTTGTTTTACCTAAGGGCTCTGGACGGTTCATAACGTATCAGCAGATCAATAATGTATTTTGGCCCTAAACCATTTAGGGCTTTATAAACCAACATCAATATTTTAAAATCAATTCTTTGGTTGACAGGAAGCCACTATTAAGACCTCAGAACTGGTGTGATGTGATGTGCTAACTGGCGACAGAACACTTTTTTTTCTTTCTTTAGTTACATTTGTATTTCTATTTATTGCTTACAATCTTCATTCATGCGATCCATACAGCGATCCATCTTTGTTTTATAACCAACACTAACAAAAGAACAATGGGTGTTTTCTGTTTCAAATGAAATAAAAATAAAAAAAAACATTCAGACTAAAAGGAAGCCCGTTTCTAGGGGATGTTGCTCTTCCACTTTTCCAAAGTTACCTCAACTTTGCTGTCCTGGAGCATCATGGAGAAAATTATTATTTCCATTAGAAAAATGTCATAGATGAAAGCGTACCAATATTCAAGGGTTTAAGCAATTTCCTCAAAATTGCTCTTCTTGCAGCCGTTCTTCAGCATTCCAAATAGGTATGTCGTTTTAGAATGTTTGGAAGTTGAATGTTAAAGGAATAGTTCAACATTTTTGTATTTTTAGCTTTTTGGCTAACTCACGAGTTCCAAAACAAGGCAACAGAAACCATTCCTTTTAACATTTTTGAAGAAGAATGGGCACAGGTCGCACATCACTAGTTAGCTTAACTCGAATACCAGTAGTCAATGGGAGCGTTCAAGTCATACAATTATTTGATTTGAAATTCCAACAAAGAGACAATGTTTCTAAACAAACAACTCTAGCTACGAGTAACATTTAAATATCTTTTAAACAGCCTCATGTTTCCTCTGATAATCATAAATTACCTTTAACAGCAAACGAGACCATCAGTGCAAAGAAAGACGTTTTTATATAGTTTTTATTGCTGCTTTTGGTCTGGTCGCACACCCATTCCGATTTTCTGTTCGCTCGTGCAGGCTCTATGGTCACATATCCGTATTGGTCGCAGATTTCAGTGTGGAGCAGCAACGCGATTTGAGAAGCCTATCCCTCCAGGTGAGGGAAGGGGAGCGGGAGCCTTGTTTGAGACAGTTATTTGTCGTCATAATGACTGATAATGGGGCTGAACCATCAAAGAAAAAAAAGAGAATGCAATGAAGAAAAGCTAAAAGGGAGAGTGATATAGGCTACGGGCGGGACGAGGGCAACGTGTATACAATTTCACGTGAGCGAACTAGACTGCAGTGTTTACTCCTAAATGAATGAGCGGTTGGTACTAACACAAAGTTTGCTTTGCTTCACCATCATCAGATAACCATTATCTGAAATAGTCATTATTTACATCAACAACACAAACACATTACCTCATCGTGATCCATATTAACTGCCGTCTCTCGTTCATTCGCTTTCTGTGAGGACACGTAATCTTTCAGCTCTGTGAGAGAGAGTAGTTAGGTGACACTGCTGCATCAACTCATTGCAATCAGGTGTGTGTGTCACTGACTGGCATTAGTTGATGCAGTGTCACTAACCACTCTCACGGAGCCGAAAAGAGTCCATGCCCTCACACTTTCAACACACGGACATGCACTATATTGCGCCCCTTCTCAGTTGACACTTGCACGCGTGGCACGAGCTAGAAAACAGCTTTGCGACAGCGGGCGTCGTAAAAATACTACCGCTTTTGTCCAAAGGGGCAGCCAAGGGACAAAGTTACTCGTAGTGGCTTTAAGGGCTGCAGCTAATAATTAAATTCCCTGTTACTGCTGTCTGCCCAATTCCACTGTTAATCTTAACATGCTTATCATGTACTGATCATTCCTTTTAAGGCCATGCTCCCTCTTAATTCCCTTCCCATCAGTCTATCGTTGAGCTGTGAGGCTGATCACACCAGCCTTGTTTGAGTCAATCTTTGAATCTCTTGGGACAGAACAAATGATCATCATGTCATTAGCAAACAGAATGGCTAGGTTCTCTTAAACTCCCTACGCATTCATCACCTCACGACGTGGCTGCCTCATCCACTCAAACCACTTATCTACAGCTAAATCTATGTTCCCAGCCCCAGGAAAAGTAGACACACAACAGACATTTTCCATCCACCGATTGCCTCAATTTGCTTCTTTCGAAATTCAAGCAACATGCACTCAGAATAAATTCACACACTTAGTTTCCAATTAGTTTTCTAAATGAAATAAACATGGCCAGAACCATGTCTGCATTATTTCCATTAGTGCTTCTACGTCTGTCTGAATGTGGAGTGGGTTTGAATGTTCCTCCCATTTACTTCCATTATAACTGAATGTTAAACGTTAAAATATTCACATTTTGTAGAATGATATTAAAAAATTGGGCACAACCAATAATGACTGAAAGCTCCTATATGGCTGAAAGTATAAATGAGGAGAGAGAATGGAAAAAAAATTGTGAAATTTAAAAAAAGTTTTGTCCATCTCTTGAAAAATATAATGTTATATAAAGATAATGTTTTCAATTTTAAAAAGTATAAAATATATGAAAAAGTTAAATAAAACCAAATATTCCTAAACTATTAAAACTCTACTCTCAGTTCCCAGATTGATGCCAATTTATTCAATTAAAGAAAATGGGATTTCACAGAGATTTAAAACTAAAAGACAATGTTAAATTGTCGTCTTTGTTCCTTTTCAAGAAACCCAAGACATAAAAGGTTGCATGGGCTTCACATTGATACAGCACGTGTATCAACAGGCCTGGGGGGCACACTGAAGTCTTTCATCCAGTGCCAGGCACAGGGTGTGTGCCCCCCCCCTATCCACTGACTCACCTTCTCTCTCCCAGGGTCGAGTAAACACAGACGTTCTCTGTCCTTCCTCCCATCCCCCTGCCCCAACACACACACACACACACACACACACACACACACACACACACACACACACACACACACACACACACACACACACACACACACACACACACACACACACACACACACACACACACACACACACACACACACACACACACACACACACACACACACACACACACACACACACACACACACACACACACACACACACACACACACACACACACACACACACACAGTCAATACCCCCAAGCTGGCCTGCACTTAACATAAAGATGTACAATCCTTTCTTACACCACAAACACAGCGCAGAGAAAAATACATCCTCTAACAAACAAAGAGACATTCTGTGAACTGTAGCTTACAACCAGCTTTCTGTATCTCTGATACAGAGTTTTGTTTTTCTTGGGCGGGTGATCCCACCTCTGTGATCCTTTCTTTCCTACACAAATACAGCATACTGTCAGACTTACAGGGGATGTATTTGAGCTTGCGGAACACTTTGCGTTGCGGCGTGACCCTCTTGATGTAAGGGTGGTCCTCTAAGGCCAGCAGGCTGCTGGGTGAAGCTTGACGCATGTGGAGCAGCTCAAAGTCACTGGGGAAGTCCGCCGCTGGGTTTTCTCTGGGAACGATGTGCCACTCCAGCGCTCCGTCTCCGCCGCTCCTCAGGGCGCTGCTGATGTACAGGCTGCGAGCTTTGGCCGTGAAATACCCTGTGAAGCCTACGATGTACTCTAAAGAGAGAGGGAGGGAGGGGAGAGAGGGGAATGTTTTATAAAAGGAGATGTGCTAAAGAAAACAGTACTTAGACTTGTGATCCTTGGTACCGGCTAAACTAAAAGCCTTGTTTCCACTGAGCGGTGCGGTTCGGTATGGCACGGCACACATTTATTTTTGTTTACACTTTCAAAAGTTGGGTAGGGTCCCAAAATTATACAGCCCAACTGTGGCCAAAAAATACAAAATCAATAAAGTGTGAGAAATGATTGATATACCAAGTGCCTGCCTGGTGTCAGTTGGTATGAACAATCTAATATCAGGTTCTTAAGTGTCTGTTTAATTTCCCTTCTTCTCTAAGACAGATCATTAAAAAAATAATATTCTATTGATTTGCTTTCCAGACAGGAAAAACCCGCCAGGATGCCAATTCCTCAGTCCGTAGGGGTGTGGGCTACCTGATCCTCCACTCCACTGTCATAAAGCTCTTATAGATGGGGTTGAATCTAGATATTCAGAGGCACATATTAAGTATCTGACATTATCAGTTTGGAATGGATTGCTTAGAACCTTTATTCAATTGTGACATTGATCTCTCACTTCTTAAAGGTGAAGTAAGCGATTTATTTATGTTGATATAAGAGTTAAATCGCTCTTTATTCATACAGTGATCACTTATATAGTGTGTGTGTTTCATAAAGCCGATTTCTCAGTCACTCGCTCTGCATGTAATCGGCAAATAAACTTTTTGGGGATCCCACTACTGATAACCAATCACAAGAGAGAACGCTACAAACCGGCACCCGTCTCACTGCCGGTGCACGTGCAGAGCGACAGATGGGTGAATGTGTATGTGCCTACAAAGGCGGAGCAGGTAAAAATCCTTCCCAATGTCTGTTTTGATGGTTTTTATCATGTTTTATCACACTTATAGATCTGAGATGATGCTAGATAACTCTCTGCTTGCAGACCGCAGTGCATGAATGTGGTGACGTAGGGACGAGGGAGGGGACTGCTAATTGCAGTCACTGACAAGAAGTAAGCTAAACTGACCATTCCTCTTACTGAACCTTTAATGAATGTATTTCAGTCACACATAACTATCAAGCCAGAAAGCCAAATATCAGCCACAACAAGAAGACTGGTGAATGAAAGCCCATCATTGCTGGGATCATAATCTGGACATGGGGTTTCCCAAAGATTTCTTTCTAAAAAACAAATGATGATTGACTTCAGTATTAAAGAATACCAGTAACTTTGAGATAAGGGACAAAAAAAACATGACCAGGACATTTAGCTAAATCTCTTGACTACCACTTCCAGAATTTGAATAAAATTTAGAAATTCCAAAGACATTAAGATTTCCAATGCTTAATAAAGACACACCCACACAAAAAATATCCACCGTATGAACGATTTCTTCCTACCATGTTGTACCGTCTTGGTGGAGAACTCCAGTTTGAGGGTTAAATGGGCCTCAGACTCGTGGGAGCAGTTGGAGCTGGATGTTGATGTGGGGAGGAGGGGCTCAGGGCTGGGGGGGTGGTGGTCAGAGGCAGGTCTGGCTTCTCCTGTTGGCTCCATCCCCACCAGAGGAAGGAAGCCCACCAGCAGCCCCAAAAGCACCGACGCCCACACGGGAGGCAGGAGCATTTTGAGTGGTGATGTAGCGCTAACCATCACTTTGACCAGGGGCCCTTTGAAAAGTCTAGCAGCTAGGTGTTTCACATGGAGAATGAGCAGCTAAAACTTAAGTTCAGGGTAAAGGGGGTTGGGACAGAGCATTTCAGGTCCACAGCTCCAAATCTGAGCCCATACTGCAAGAGGCCTGGAGCAGCTAGATGAATTTCTTTCGGCGTTTTCTCTCCATGGTGGTTGTACCACGGTGGAAGGTCAGTGGCACTTCCAGAGTAGGGACATGGCCGCCATGTTGGAGAGCTGAAGGAGGGCAACCAGTGGCAGCAGTGGGTGGATAGGAGGAGAGGGAGGGAGCAGTGATGGAGGTAGATGCTGGGTCCACTATCAGGGAGAAAAAGAGAACAATTATTACCAACATTTTCCAACTTACTTTTCCCACCCATACACATGAATTTATTTTCCTTCAGATCAAGGGCAGATGGATTTTTGTTTCTCAGCTAAAAACACATAATCTCCATTGGTTTCACAGCCGCGGCTACAAACAATGTACATCTAATGGCCGCAATCCGACATTCATAATAGAGCCTGACAATACTTTTGTTTTGAGGCCAAAAATACTGATTTAATAAACAATTAAAATCATAAAACACATTAATGTAGCCCTTCACATTTATTGCTGCAATTTCCTCTTACATGTGTGCCATCATATGTGGAATGTAGATATGACGATACCAGCACTGATAGATTAGTCTGGCTTCATCTTTATCAAACAAAGGTCTATCCCTCTAGACGTTTCCTATGATCTATGAGATATGTTGCTGACAAAATAAAATCGAGACATACCGGCTTTGTAGAGATAACAATAAGTTTATGTTTGAAACCCCAACAAAACCAAGGTTTAGGAAAGTAACTTTGTTTCCACTTCTAACCCGCCACACAGCGTTCAGAGAAAATGAGTTTTTTCCTCAGCTGTGCCAAGGAAGGAAGGAAAGGATGGGAGGGGCTGGGTGCAGAGAGATGTAGAATGTAGTATTAAGTAGGTACAGTCCTCAGAGAGTCCGCAATGATTACATGGCATTAGTTATTCTTAATAAACCACAGGGACCAACTATAGACCCAATGAAGACACTCAACCAATGGTAAATGGAAAATGGAAATGGACTTGACTTGATATAGCGCTTTTTAGCCGATTTTCTCAGCCCCAAAGCGCTTTACATTTCTTACCACATTCACACACACACTCATACACCGATGACAGTAGCTGCCATGCAAGGCGCCCTCTGAACCATCGGGAGCAATTTGGGGTTCAGTGTCTTGCCGAGGGACACTTGGACATGTGGCGGGTAGGCGGGGGAGCGAGCCTCCGACCCTGCACTCCAGAGGACGACCTCCCTACCGACTTCGCCACTGCCGCCCACTGTGCAATAACTGATGCACTATGAGCTGCTTAGACACAAAACTCTCAGCCAAAAACATCTTTATGCTACAATGAAACCCATCCTCCATGTCTTTCAGGTGGCTAAATACAGCACGTACACATTGACAGACAGTCCAAACCAGCACCAAAAGATTCAGGTATGGCTGCCTCAACTGAGCTGAAACTGTGTGATATATGACTCCCCAACACACACACACAAACATGCTGGAAATTGTGGTCGGGTACAGAATCATTCTAGCCCGGTCCTACCAGACCATCATACTTCATTTCATTTGTACAGAAGGTCTGGAACTGCTCAATTGACAAACGTTCACTCACTTGGAGGCGGGTGTCTGTTGAGGTTTAAAATGATTGGATCTGCCAAGTGCCACTCTGGATCTGCCAACCAATCGCATAACGTGTGCTCGTGACGTCATGCGCCGGCTTCTGACTACAACTGAAACTGGCACACGACTAGGCCTGTCACGATAACAAATTCTTCTGTGCGATTAATTGCACCAGAAATTATTGCGATAAGCGATAATATTGCCGTTTTGAGACCATTTTCAACTAATATAATGATAAAGGCATGATAATGCAAGTACACCCTTTAGAAGATCAATAAACTTTTATTTTTAAAGAACACTGGAACTGGACGTCTGGAAGACATTTAAAATGTCCAGAATAAATTAACAAAACAACCAAAAACAATAAATAAAATTGACTCAGTCTACTTGTTTTTTCCCAAACTGGGAAAACTGCATCGGGTGATTGTGTTTAAGGTGAAGATTCAGTTGTGTTGTATTGGCGCGTTTGGTTGATATTAGAAAATGCTGTGCTCTCAGCAAGCGCATCATAATTGCGCAGGTCTGAGCAAGACGGCTCCTACTCAAACAAGGCTATTGTTTTTAAACAAATGCGACATGTCGGCTCGCTCAGGTTAGTTGGTTCGCCCCGGCCGTTGGGTTTGAAGCCGATGTGCTACCACACGGCAGCTGTCGCGTTCGGCTTAGACACCAACTTTTTATTCCTCCACATTTTTGTTTTGTTGCTCTCCTCCTCACGGGGCTCTCATGCTGCACTCTGTGTAACGCCAGGGCTCCGCCTCCCACACAGAGACCATGCAAAAAGTGACTGACACGTGACAAGGTGGGTTACTCGTTGTGCCCTCAACTCGGCCTTAAAGGCAGCGCTGCAGGAAAGGCACCATTAAACATCACCGAATGCCCTAACCCTGCGCGCTGCCTTGAAGAATTCAGTTGGGGGAAAAAACACCAATCCCGGCGAGAGGGCAGATACACCGGAGTAAAAACGTTTGATATCCAGTGTCTTTTGATAGAGAGAGACACGAGGAAAACAAACAAGCAAATTATCGCAGCTGGCAAAAAATTATCGCTCATTTTAATTTATCGCGCAATTAATTGATTTATTGCATATCGTGACAGGCCTACACACGACCTCAACAGCTTTGTTCTCAGCCACTCCCTCTGTTCGCTGATTGGACCAGTACAAATTTATCCTGAGACAGCCCGCGAAAACACCGCAGCCCCAGATTGAATACTGAAGAGAAATGAAAATTGAGCGAAAGCAGGTCGGCGGGCGCTGCCAGGCTAGAATCATTCCACTCTGGCCCAAAGCTTGGGACAATAAAACACACGTGTCAATAGACACACAGCTACCTGTAAGACAAAGTCACAGTTAAAGAGATACGTTGACTTGCCTTAAAATCACATGAACTACAAATATGTTATGCTTTTTTTTTCTGTTCATGTTGAAGAGCCAAGTGTGCAGCCATTAACTAAACCATGTGTGTAGTATAATACTTCAGTCTATTTTATGCAGATGGCCATATCTCTATTGGCAGGTGGACACTACAAATCAAACACTCCCATCGAAGGAAGAAAAAACTTTACCAACTAATCCACTCATGTTACATGTGTGTGTGTGTGTGTGTGTGCTATCTGACCTCAGGTAAACTTTTAGGATGGATTGCTATAGAGAGAGAGGAGCAAAAAAAAAAGAGCAAACAAATAGATTCACACGTGACAACACATATACTGTGACAACTACATCTGAACCTGCTGTCATGTGTGCGCTGACAACAAATCTGGTGTTAAAATACACTGCCTAGGCTCTGTAAACTCACTGGTATATATACAAATGCTATGTAAACAACTTTCATAGTACGGAAAGGGGTTGAACGTAAGAAGATATGAAAAGATTTTGACAACGGTCACTCTCCAGAATGGCTGACTTGACCTTTATCAGAAATGACTCCATAGTTTATGTGTGGCCACATGGTTACTTCTGCTGAGCCTTAATTATACAGTAGATAATGCCTGGCAGATAGGGGCCTGCACAAGTGATACAAGTGTAAAGAGACGATGTAATTAAAAGCCCCTCTGGCTGGTCTAGTCTGGTCTGGTCTGACAGGAGGAAAGGGGCTCAATCACTAGTTCCTGCTCGGGGCCGGATCTCTGTCTGTGTGTGAGACAACAATAACCAGATGGTGCAGATCTAGGGTTGTAAAGAATAGCCCTAGTGGTTATAGGGCAGGGCTGTAAAAGACAGGCTGAGACTACCTGTGTCAACATAACACCCCACCACAAAACTGGCACCAAACCTCCAGGCAAATATAGATTAGTAGCTGGAGAAAGGTTCCCCTCCCCCCCCCCCCACACACACCACCACCACCACCACCACCACCACGATACAATCCATATGGAAGGAGTAGGGATCCACAGCTGTGTTAGTCATTTAACAGAGAGTGAAGTGGAGTCATTTCCTTGGCTGATAGCGCAGCAGGGGTCCCATTGGGAATGACTTGTGGCTGACACTTTGGCCTATTTAAAAAGGTGGAGTCAGCATTTCTGGAGAATTGTTGTCAAATTACTTTTAAATGTAAAAAAATCAGTGAATATCTACTGGTCCGCTGTACCGTACTGTGTGCGCTGAAACAAAACCCAGTATTAATTAATAAACAGCCTAGGCTCCGTATATCAGCATGTTCCTAGCTATGATGGGCCCCTTTGTTTGCCCGGTGTTTACATACCAGTTCACAGAGCCTAGGCTGGGTATTAACATATTTTTCTTTGAGAGTACGCACTGGTGGTGGATTGTGAGGAGATATTCACGAATTTTAACAAAATGTGATTTTGACAACAAGCATTCTCCAGAATCACTGACTACAACTGAATTGAATGGGGTTTGAAAGGAAGGAACCATCCCTCCTCCAAAAACAATGAGATAAAAGCTGGGATACTTATTTATATATTTTTTAAATACCATACTTAAATAGCCTTACCAGCAGTTGTTTCTTTGACACAAGGAATCTGTCCACATTGTGTATCACAAAAAGGCTCGGACTGGGGTACGACCAATTAGTTTAAATAATGAAACAGACTTCATTTTGTTCCATGTAGTGTGAACTCGCTGAGCGAACCAAACACGTCGCAAAAACAAACACGCCGTTTACACATTGGATGGTACACAAAAGGTCTAGTGTTAGCTGTATTTAACATACGTTAGGCACAATTTGAGCCTCACTAGGGCCATCACGTCTCACAACAGTTCACTGATTGTGGGTGCTTTCCACAAAAATAGTGAATGTAAAACCTAAATACGTTAGCTACTTGGCAGTGGTTAGCCAAATAACAAAAACAAAGCTATGCAGCCGGTAGCCGCACATAGGTACCGACTTCATCAGCTGTAAACAATGCATGCATCAGCAGACACACGCTGGAGGCTGAGGCAAGACTGTCTAAGAAAGGGCAATTGTGTTATGGACGGTAAATAACCTTACTTAAAATCCACTAAAGCGTGTATTAATGTCGCGTTAGCTACACTTTGCCAACTGAAATCAGCTTTGTAAACAAAAATACATGCTAATAGATTTTTCTATCACATGTACGTTGTTAGCTAGCTAGCTTGGTAGTATTTTCCAGTGTGTGCTGTTGGTTTTTTGGTGCTGAAAATACTCACCGAGCTCAACGAGGTCTCCCGACTCACAGTTATTAGTTTGTCTTGTTTAGTTTCCGCGTGTTCATGAGCTGAGAGCGACTAGCTAGATAGTTTAATGTCTACCGAACAAAAGCTAGCAGCAGTAAACTCAGTGGACGCCAAAGCAGCCGCAGTCAGCCCACTGACGTCTAGTTCAGACGGGGGTGCAAGGTTTGGTTAACTAGTCCTCGAAATCCCCGTTCACAGTTAACTCCGTTCTACGTTTCAGTTACGTTACGCCGTGAATAAATGGATGTTTCCACCTATTGTCATTGTGGTAACCTGAAGTACAGCTCACGCCAAAACCTTTCTGCTAGGACTGTTTTCTTCCTCCTTCCCAAAACCCATCTGAGCCCATTATGTGAGGCATTGTATCAAACCTGGCAACCCACGGGGCCTCCAGCCACCACTGTAGTCCAGCTTTCCCAGTCACGCTGCGGTCTTACCAGCAGAGGGCGCCGTTTACCGTAGGGAAACATGACTGTAAATAAGACATATACAGCAGAAGAACATAGCCCATCTTTTAACACTTTAAGATTTATTTACACAAATTGTGTCTGTCCGGCTTTGTTTTAAAGTTTACATTTTACATATTTGTTAGTTACTTTATTACTAATAGTATTAAATTTTAGCACTCTGCACTGTAGCAGAATATTAATACTTATAACATATTTTGCTCAGAAATGTATATCACTAGGGGGCGCCCTTAGCTCAGTTGGTAGGACGTTCCATTGATCTGTTGATTGGAGGAATTTTCTAAAGGTTGTCAACAATGATAATGCAATGATGTTATGAATTCTAATAATTTTATTTAATTATAATTTTTTTCTTCATCTTATATTTTTTTTACCATTATTATTAATAGTATTGTAAGTATAGGATTGTTTTTCTTGTTTTTGTTTTGTTTTTTTGACTGTGTGTTGTATATAGGCCTATGTATGCAGATATGCATGTATGTTGGTGGAGGGAAGGAATATACGCACATTCTGTGTTCAGTGTGTTTATCGATGTATACCCATCCCAAATAAAGATGATGAAAAAAAATTGTAGCACTCCTAAAGTATTCACTTATGTAGGCCTAGGCCTACAAATACTACTGACCCTTTCCATTACACTCAATTTAGAGTCCAGCCATAAGCCATTTTATGGTAAATGTTCACATAGGCGGAAGAAGGAATAACAAATATAAAACCAACTAACCCTTAAAAGTAGAACTTAAGTCTAGTCTTGTTGTCTAAGTACAGACAAGTCTTCTGCCTCTCTCAGAGAACTGTAACAAATGAAATCAAGCGAGTCAGGTCCGAGTGTTTTATTGGCACATACAACTCACCGTTAAAAAAAAAAAGTTAATGGTAGAAGAATCAAAGTGTTATCAATCACTCAGACACAAAAGATGAACAACTGTTTTCAGGTTAACAGTGTCGAGTTGGCTACTTCATTTAGGACGACAGCATTTATATAAAATCACACAGATATATAAAAACATGACAGAAAAAAATAACTTTTATAAATGTGCGGACATTCTGCAATAACCTGATTCGGTTAATCATTGATCATGGGTGAACAACAGGCACTCAACAATGACGCTGACTAATCAGCCACAGCGATTCCTGATTGAGTCCATATGATTACCTTGTGACTTTGAGTCTTACTTACAAATGTTTATTTCACATAGATGCAATGCTCTAGGAGCAATCCATGAACTAACGGCCAGAAATAAGGCCACTCCATTACACTGTGTGCTGCAGAAAGTCTGACACCTCTATGTAATATTTCACCCAAAATCTTCCGTTCGATGTGAAGAAGGATTCTTTTTTTAAATGCACCTTTTCAAGGCTACAGAATGTGCATTTGATATTATTTTTTCTAATAAAAAGACACCTTGGATGGAGCAACTCTCAAAATGAAGACAGTGAAGATTTGAAGTATATATCCATACCAGTTCCAATGTGAGCCTCACTTCAGTCTTTTTGTAAGCACAGTTAGCCCCCAGAGACATCAGGACAAGATAACAGCAGTGGGACAATGGTATATATGGCATTTTAAATAGGGTAGCATCAGGACAATGACCGAGTGTCCTCAAAACAAGCAAAGGACACAGAGAAAGGGAAAAACTGAGGTCAGCTGACATGGCTCGGTTGGGTTTCCAGTATGTGTTTCAAAAAAGTTCAACAGAAACACACTTTATAGGTCTGGGGGCTAGATCACAGCAAGATGCTTGCATAAAGAATAAAATACCACACTGTAGCAACTTGATTTACTCTGGGGAGTGTTCTAAGGGGGGGCACAATACATGAACACGCAGCAAAACAATAATATACCAGGTCCAATAAAGAGGATTGAGTACAAAAAAAATAACAAGGAAGTGCTTCTCCATGTATAAAAAGGAGAAAATAAAAGCCAAAACGTCAAATCATTCTAGTCTATTTTTCAGAAACTTTAAATTGTGCTACCTTTGGTAAATATTCAATAATAATAAAGTATTACTTTTTTTCTGTTTTGGACTAAATTTGGAATGGATCATTTGATGCAGGAAAATGTTACCGAATACATACTTTAAGCATTTCAACTATTTCACTATATTACAACAACAACAAAATCCCTAGTCTAGTCTCTTTTCAGATTATTGCTATTACATCTCAACAGCAAAACAGTATCATGTAAGGCTGCTGACCATAGACACATGGTTAGGTATGGGGGACTGCATTGGAAAAGTTATCATTTAGATACGAGTTAGAGAGCTACAATCTACTGTTTTTAATCATGATCAATATTGTGTTCCTCTTTAAGCAAGCCTTGGGGATTTATTCAGATTTAAGTGCGTTAACCCACACAAGGTATCTTTTCCAAGTATATATGCATAGACAAAAGACATAGTTACATTGGCTAGGTTTTGGAAATGTGCTACCATCTAATGAGAACTATGCTCATGGTCCCTTTGATTCACCTCTCAATGCTCCATGTTACATTCAGTGGTTTCCTTCTTGTTGGTCATAAGTGGGCACACATTTAGGACAGTGCTTTTTCTATACGAGTAAACTGCTATGTGGATACTGAAGACAATGGTGACATACCTCCCTCTCTGCTTAAGCCTCTGTCCTATTAGCAGAACCATGATTTTCTTTATTTTATTATTTTAAGGGGGGGGGGGGATTACTACAACACCATGCCCTTGGCTGACACAAGTGGGCTGTTGTTGGACAGGACTGATAAAAACATTCCCTGCGTTCCAAATCACATACTCTTTTCTTTTTACTACACTACATACTAAAGTACAGAAGAGTTTTAGGGCTACAGGAGAGGGAAAAAAAAATCAGATATGGGAGATTTTTTTTTCATTATGTTGAGAAATGTCAAGAATAAAGATGAATACTCCAAAATGCTATTGGAGTTAGTGGGGCATTTATGTATTTTCAGCATACTACAATTGACGTGCATGTATTGGGACATCCTAAAACTTTTTTTGGCATACTAAATAGTAGGGAAGTATGGGAATTGGAACGCAGGGATTGTTATGAGAAAGCCCACACAGTTACAGATGTTGGTGGAACAGAGGCTAGCTAGGGAGGCTGGTCAAACTTCATTTTGGACCATAAGTTATGAGTAACTATTGGCTGGCCTGGTCATAACCTAATCACTTAACTAAATCAGGATGCACCACTACAAACTTCAGGAATGTCTCTTAAGAAACATTAGCAATGTGTATAGACATAGGAAGTCACTGTGGCATAACTGCCAAACATGACTATTTTAGTGAGAAAACAGTCCAGTTCTTTGTAAGGGTAAATAGGTCTTGCTTTGTTTTAATTTGATGAACGAAGTAATCTTGCACTTTTAAGAAGGCGTGGAGATAAGATGATGCAAAGCTTGCTTGGAATCTTTTTTTTTTGGTTTTTGGCACATTTTGTAATTCAACATGTTTTTTTGTGTTATTGTTGAGCTTTCACATTTAACATAATTATGAAACATGTTGATCCAGACACTGTATATGAGCAAGAGCTAACGTTAGCTTGGTCAGTGTGGTTCAGTCAGCGACGGAATAGACTGTAGTAAATACTTAAGTGAAAGCTTATTTCCGTCTTAAGGCTAGTTTCTGTGGCGCAGCTTGTTTTAATGTAGTGATGGTTAAACCTTGCCCTCAGTAAACACCTGAAATACGTTTGGACTTGCAAAGAGCTGGTGCAAGCAGCAGCTCTCTATAACAGCTCTCAGTTTGCCTTCATTGTTGCAGGCCTTGTGCGTCATTCGCACTGGAACCCACAATGAAAGTGTAGAGCACAACATCCTGAATGGCCACATACCCTTATAAAGACAATGAATCATCACAATACTCTTCTTCAACTTGAAGGCCTCACAGCGGGTTCTTCACGAGTGGATTTGTTGATCCATACAAATCATTTTGGATTGGGACTGCGTGGCCTATGGTCTTAATACATTTAAGATTCAACACCGACACCTCACTGCTTCACAATCTTCTGACAGAACAATTATACAACAGAGCAAAAAATGGCAAGATCAGATAAGCTTAGAATGGACTTATGCCTAAAAAAACAAATATGCCTTCATTTTGACCTTAAAATGGGTGTGTGGTTTTGTTGCAGTGTGTTTCCGTTACCCACATATCAAGACAATGTCTGTACAATTAGTACAACAATAAATTCACAGCAATTTCCAATCAGGAATGAGTGAGGGGAATGTGTGCGTCCCCCTCTTCTTAAACGTATCCCTTTTCTCTTCTTAGAAACGTCAGTACCCAGAACTCTGTTCAACAGATCCTCGCGGAAGGTCATTATCCAGTGACCATTTGAATGGAGACTAATAATCACGTCAACAATAATAAATAAATATGTGGAGACACAGGGATTTGGAAGAACAAAAGCAAAAACAAGGGAGTGGAAGGCAGCATCCTGCCAGAGTAAAAGTGAAGGAACGGATGGAGATGAAACTCTACTAGTGTGTCCTCTCCTGTGCTCATCTGGAGACACGCTGCATCCATCACATTGTCTTCATGATCATCTTCCACTTGGCAGCAGTAACTGTACTACTTCTGCTGTTGGCCATGGACTTGTTTAGGTCATTGTCATATTTTTATTATTTTTTCCAATGGCGACCCTTCCATACATGTTGGCCTCCAACACAGGCAACCACTTTCCAATGATGGTAGTCATTGTAAAAAAAAGTACAGTCAATGTAGTGCTGTTTTCCCCCAATAGTACACGTAGAAAAAGGTGGGCTTTTTTTCAGATCCCCCGCGGTTCAGCCATTGTACTGCTGCTGATAGCGGCGGTTGAGTTCTCGCAGCTCCTTCTCCCTCACCCTGCGCGCCTTGTTGGACTTGGTGGAGCGGCTGGAGCGCGTGGACTGGGCAGACTTGGTGCTGTGGCAGCGCGACGACGCCCTCTTCAGGAGGTTCTGAGAGATGCAGCGCTGCAGGTTCTTCATGGAGGAGGCGGCTGCCATGCTCACCACCCAGGGGTGTTTGATGGCCTGGCCCGCTGTCAGCCGCTCACTGGGGTCCACCGTCAGGATGCGCTCCACAAAGTCTTTGGCCAGGTTGGACACACTGGGCCAGGGCTACAGAGAGAGACAGAGAGAGAGAGAGAGAGAGAGAGAGAGAGAGAGAGAGAGAGAGAGAGAGAGAGAGAGAGAGAGAGAGAGAGAGAGAGAGAGAGAGAGAGAGAGAGAGAGAGACAGAGAGACAGAGAGACAGAGAGAGAGGGGGGAAGTTTGGAAGACTGGAAGTTTAATGGGCAATACTCATACAATACACTTTTCAAATAAAAGATGAACATTCTGAAGGTCCCCTCCAGACATGTTTTTATCTTATTTATGAAGGGAATAAAAAGGTTCTAAATCACCCTTGTAGAAGTTGCATAGTGGATTGGCTTCCAGACAAGTTGCAAAGTCACAATGGCATGCTTAGAGGTTAACTTCTTAAACTCAGATTTATGTTAAACGTATAGTTGAACTTTTTACATGTTGAGCACTTTGCCATAGCGTGATAATAAACAAGTCCCAACAAGCACACAGGACCTGCTCCCCTTGACTACCAGTGTTTGAGCTAAATGAACCTGACCTTTGCCCATTTCTGCATACAAAATGCACGCGCAGTTACAGGGATAGTTTCTGTCGCCTTTTCTTGAGCCGGTGAGTGAGGCAAACAGCTAAAAGTAAAAAAATGTTGCACTATTCCTTTAAATACTGAGGAAACTTCCCCTCTTTAGAGTCCAACTCTGAACAGTCAAGCTCAAACATCCCAGTGAAGAGACAGTAAGCTGACTCTTTTGAGTGGCGGGGGCTTCCCAGTGGTAGTTCTGACCACTGGACACAAGAGGGCAGCAGAGTGATATGAAGTACTGAAGTAAGGACAGTACTCTGAACTGACAGGCTTTTAGTCAGTTAGATGTTTGATTCATGCCAGTGACAATGTGATGTTAGTCTTAGGATAGTGTTGCAATCAGGCATTTATAGTAGTACATTTCATTTGCCTCTGCTAGACTGTGTATATGCGTTTTGCTTGAAGAGCGTTTCAAGTTTCCAAAAAACTAGATAATGTCCAATCAAATCTCCTGTGATGCTAACAAATGCAGTCCACTGTCTATTCTGAGACATGGACTGTTTAGTTCAATTGACTGGCAGTGAGTCTACCCCCTACTTAGACAGGATTGGGAATATCAACGCTTGCTTGTTTTACCCCCCCCCCACCCACACACACACACACACACACACACACACACACACACACACACACACACACACACACACACACACACACACACACACACACACACACACACACACACACACACACACACACACACACACACACACACACACACACACACACACACACACACACACACACACACACACACACACACACACACACACACACACACACACACACACACACACACACACACACACACAGTTTGTACATGATGTCCTGCTTGGCAACCAGCTTTGTTCTCAGTCTCCCGGTAGGCGTCTTACCCCACTCTTTACACAGCATGTAACTCACCAGTGTTGGCTAAAAGATACAGGACACATATAAGACCTTCAGACATACATTTCTCTTCTGCCTATAACAATGTGTGGCCTTTGATTAGTCCTGGGACTGGAGCTGTAAATGTTGAACAGTATTTACAAGACACATGTCCCCCAAGGGAAGCGTGCCCCACCTCTCACATAGTGGATCCTCTTCAGCCATGTGGCAGGACCCTCTGCCATGCACAGTAATAAAAGGACCACTTCATAAATTGAATGGTTCTAGTCCTTGGTCTGAGTCGTGTTCAACCTTTGCACAGGGTCACAGCATATTTATAGATGTTTTTAACCTTTTTTTCCTGCAATATTGATAGGGACAGACCGGGTACTTGGGGCTGAGAGAAATGTGTATGACGCGCAGCAAAGATCTGATGTAAATGGTAAGCTGCACCACTAGGCCGCCGTATGCTTCATCATTTTTAACCAAAGATCAACACTAATGCTAAACAAGGATGACAATACTTAGAGAAACACTTGTTATGCCTCTGTGCCACGGATAGCTGAAAGCCGGAGGCATTATGTTTTTGGGGTTGTCCGTCTGTACGTAGAGGTACGTCTGTCCTTCCGCACTCAGGACCATTCTTGTGATGGCAATATCTCATGACCGCTTTTCAAAAAACAAAATGCAAAAATGTCCACTGTTTCACAGATGAAGTGATAGGATTTTGGAGGTCCAAGGTGACCTTTCACCGTTTTGATTGATTCTTTTTTATTTATCTCGAACAATCAACATTATTTTAAAAAGAAGAGAAAAAATATCTGATAAAAACACAAAGATTGATTGAAAAATCTAATTATATCAAAGAACAAAAAAAGTAAAGGAAGGAGCGGGCAGAAGCGCAATGCTTAAATATCCCCGCCCCTACTTTACAGTATTATACTATACAAAATAAACAAGTTCAGGGTTAGGCCTGCAGGTCATACAAAAACCTAATCTTATTTCCGTGTGAATGCACTGTCCGAAGAACGCTTGGTTATTTCGTCAAACATGGCACAGACTTTTTACACTTTGATTAGAAGATAAACCGATTACATTTTGGAGGTCAAAGGTCAAGGTCACAGTGAACTTCTGTATCGTGAAACGCATTATATCTCATGAACACTTTGAGGCATCTTCTTCTGGTTAAGAAGTCTGGTTTACATTTCACATCCCACATAAAAACCTGAGATCATTCAACTACTTATCATCAAATATTACATAACGAATCAGCTATTATTTTGCGCTGGAGTGGCTCTCTGAAGTGGGGGCAAACATTAACCAAGGGCCCCTTTTGTGAAGGCTCACTGGCAACATAAACAGCCCACGCTACGAAACAAAAAGGAAGGAACTACTCAGCATTCTTCCAACTAGATACAACGATCGTGCATACATTTATTGTGCAGTCATACAGACACTTAAGAGGGAAAGGACGGTATGTCGGTGTGTGTGTGTGTGTGTGAGTGAGTGAGTGAGTGAGTGAGTGAGTGAGTGAGTGAGTGAGTGAGTGAGTGAGTGAGTGAGTGAGTGAGTGAGTGAGTGAGTGAGTGAGTGAGTGAGTGAGTGAGTGAGTGAGTGAGTGAGTGAGTGAGTGAGTGAAAGAAAGAAAGAAAGAAAGAAAGAAAGAAAGAAAGAAAGAAAGAAAGAAAGAAAGAAAGAAAGAAAGAAAGAAAGAAAGAAAGAAAGAAAGAGCGTGTGACAGATGTAACTCCTCCTCACCTCCCCAGAGAAGCTGTACTTCCCCTTGAGGATCTGCCGGTAGAGCCTCATGCGGTTGTCATCCTCAAAGGGCATGGTTCCACTCAGCAGGATGTAGGAGATGACGCCCAGCGCCCACATGTCCACAGCGTTGGTGTAGGGTTTCCTCACCAGGATCTCAGGGGCGATGTACTCGGGCGTGCCGCAGGTGGTCTTCATCAGACACTCGTCCCCTTTCTTCCTGCTGCTGGCCAGGCCGAAGTCTGTGATGATGATCTTGGAGTCTGCTCCCGGGTGGTAGTAGAGCAGGTTCTCTGGCTTCAGGTCCCTGTGGGTGATGCCCAGAGTGTGGAGGTACTTGACCCCGTCCAGCACCATCTGCAGGACCCGCGTGGCGTCCCTCTCAGTGAAGGAGCCGCGGGCGATGATGCGGTCGAACAGCTCTCCCCCCGTGGCTAGCTCCATCACCATGTAGACGCGCTCGGCCGTCTCAAACACCTCCATCAGCTGGATGATGTTGGTGTGGCGGACGCGGCGCAGCACGCACAGCTCCGACTCACACACCTCGCGGCCCTCGCGGTAGCGCGTCTCGATCATCTTGATGGCGTAGGGCTGCCTGGTGCTCTTGTGCTCCACGCGCACCACCCGGCTGAAGCTCCCGCGCCCTATCAGGGCCTTGATGTCGTACTTGGCCGTGACCCGCGGGTCAAACTTGGCTCTGTACTTGGCCACCTTCTTCCTCTGAGGGTCAGACAGGTCTGACGGGGTCTTGGGGGGCTGGGCGGAGGCTGTGGGAGAGGCAGCCTGGGCCTGGGCCTGATACGGGGAGGTGGAGCCCGCCTTGTTGGCCCCTCCCCCTGCCCCCGCCCCACCCGTCTTGCTCCTGGTGCCATCCCCTCGTATGAAGTGCTTATAGATATCTGTCTGAAGAGGTGGTGGAGGATCGACCTGAACACACAGCAACACAGATGCAGGTTACAAAGCAGTCAAAGAGATGGAAAATGTTACCGTTGGTCAGTTTCTTTCTTTCAGTTTGTAAATGCTGCCATACTGAGAAATACAGTGAGAATATTGCGGAGCTGATAGGCTCAATTAATTTTGTGTAAACTCACTTGGCAATGGCTTAACCGACATTTATATGAAACAGTTACGCACTATAGCTTTAACATTTGGAACATCCTTCAGTCATTGTTTTGTTTTTTGGTGCTGTGTTCGTTCCTTCAATATAAACTCTCAACGGTGTAATTGTTTATCTCAAGGGCAACCATCTGACCATTTATTTGATGGTTAAACATTTAATTGGGTGGAAATGAGAACTTTGGCCAGTAGTCGAAGGAGTAGAACGACAAAAGTCTATGTGGAGAAATTAAGAAAAAAATAAGTAATAATATGTAAAACACTGACTTAAGAGTGTCAATATTCTTTTTTTAAAGTTAACTGTTGATAGACAGCACCATGTTAGAATATCAGTTGTGTAAACAGTAGTAATGGTAGTACTGCTGCTATTGCTAACTGTAACATTGTTGTGATCTGTGTAGCAGCTCTTAATGTAATAACAGTCGATAATGTAAGACATTTCCATTAACGTAATAACATTTCTGAACCTATAACAATAATGTATTAGATTATTGGCAAAAGTGATCACGTTACTGGTTCAGACATTTTAATAGTTATAGGCAAGTGACTACATTAACAGCTATCATTAGATTAACAACTGAAAAATGTGATTGTTATTGCCAGTTATTAGCGGCTGCAACAGTTGGTAACGCTAGGATTACTGTTACGTGTCTCCACTGCATCATGCCACTGACCTTTTTGACCAGGTCCAACTGAACATCCCCCGGCGGCTCAGGGAGGACCTTACTGTTCCTGCACCCCATCACATCAGCTGGGGCGAGAGGCCAGCCAGCCACACAGGCCACCAGGAGCCCTGCCTCATCACCGCAACAGCTGCTCCCACTCTCTCAGGACATCCAGGCTGGACCCACACACAGGTGTCCTGAACAAAGCTGATTGCAAACACGCAAGTCCCAATGAGCTGGCATCAGCAGTCACACTTCCTCAACACATCCACTTTAAGAAGTCCAAGCGGTCATGAATATATTTTGGGCGAGCGCCTCGTGTGTCTTGGCTCCATCGGCAGGAGCCTTGCTTGTCTTTTTTGCTTCAGTGTTCTTTTATAGGCTTGTGGGAGAGTGCACAGTCGGCAGGCAGGCAGGGGGTACCTAAAGCCCCTGGAAGAACCTACCAGGGCCCCATTTCAGATGGCGTAATATGTTGGGACGTGTGAGAGAAAAAACGCACGAGTGCAGTTCATATGGAAGCTTGCGACACAGAAATGATTGATCGGGGAAGGGGAGTGTGGGGTGAAAGGGGGTCTCTCTTAAACAGGTTTAACTTGTACACACAGTTTCAGGGAGAGCTTCCACAGAAAATACGCTCATCAACTTTGCTTCGATCCACTGTTAGAAGCTGCAGTGTCAGCAGCAGCGGTCTTGCCACGGATCAGGCAGGCAGCCCCCCCCTGGAGAACCACAGGCTGGAGAACAGTGTAGGGCAGCTCTGAAACGCACAACAAAAAAGGAAATATGAATCTCCAGTGATTATGGTGGGGCTCACCAAAGACATGGGCTCTAGGTCTGAGTGTAGGCTGAATGCTGAATGACAGAATCAGCTTTCATTTAGGGCAAATCACTAATAAGCAGAAAAGGGCTGTAACAGATTGAACATTTTAACACTGAAGTTAAGAACCAGTTTTTGTATAGAAGGTGTGTGAAGAGGCCATATTGTGAAACCTTCAGCCAAAGATGACAGCCCTATTTGTTTTGAAATGGCAAAGAAGACAAGGGATAGCTTTGCCAGAATAGAAAAGAGCAGCCCCGTCACAGATGGTCCCTCATATCCCACTATCAAGAGTTAAAAGTCTGCATGGTGTGTAGGCTATGGTTAAAAACGTTCTAGATAAATTGTTTGATAATAGGCTATACTTGTTCAGTATAATATAACAAGACAAAATAAACAGAAACCTTTTTCCCAAAACATAATTTAAAGTGGTCAAACTATAGTACACGAAAAGCCCATTTATATTAGACATTTAATGTAAAACTGCATTAAAGTTATGAAGAAAATAGGGCAAGGCCCTTCTCATGTCAAAAACATAGTGGACCGTTACTTTTCGGCAACACTTGGGACAACACCGGGACAGTCTGAGAAAACTTCCACAAATGACCCCCCAATTATTAAGTGTCGACGTGACTCCAAACCTCACCTCTGTTTTACTTATCCGAGACAGCGAAGTGTCTGAGCATGCTAACTAGCCTGCTAGCATCAGGGCAGGACTCCCAACTTTGCCAAATCCAGCCTCCTCACCCCACTCTCACTCAGCTGGGCTCTCCATTTTCACCTCGTAGTTTCCCAACTTTGTTCCCGGTGACAAACAAGTCCAATCCATCCCTGTCTTTGTCGGCAGCATTTCGTGTCAACTCCGGAATTTCGCAATTTGTTCTGGAGATGAAGGGACAGTACAAAAACAAACAAAGTTTTCCCGTCGGTTGCTTTTCTGGACGCTGTTTTTCGACCGGGACAAACTTCCCACTGCCAGAGGAGCGAAGACAGACGTAATGTAGCACAGAGGTTCCGCTTAACATTTTCAAAATAAAGCATTAGTCGAGAAGTATCTAGCACTTTATGTGGAACTAAATGTTGATATCTATAGGCTATTGTGGTTTATTTTAGCTTGATTGCAGTCCAATAGTGATTATGCAGGCCTATATCTGAAACCAAATATCAGACAAAGGGTTAGGGGTTACTGTTAGGGTTAGGGTAACCCTACCCTACCCACATTGAAGCACGATAAATAGCCTAATAGATGACAGAATGTCACAGAATTATGACACAATCATGAGGGACCTATCTCAGTCTTGGTTAACATTTGTGTTAGGCCTGCACATTTGTTCATTCATTTGTTAAAGCAAATAACCAGAAGTCAAAACTGGGACCATGTAGTTTTCTCACAGAAAACGGCTACTTTTCATATGGAGTGGGAGGGTATTGAGGTCAAAGGAAAACCCAACGGCTCATTTGGACCCATGGGCCTTATGAGTGAATTACCTAACCAACATTAGCAGTGGCGTTTCCAGGAAATTTTGACTGGGGTGGCCAAGGTGGGCCATAGAGCTAAAGTGGGGTGGCCATCGCACACCTGAATAAATAGCATGTGATATGCTGTACAACAAATTCAAAGATGATGTATAATCCCAAATGCCCAAATCATGTTAGTATCCATTGTAATGTTTGTCAGAAAACTAAACCCCTGAAGGGAGGTCTGGGGGCATCCCCCCACAGAAGATTGTTTGTGTTTTAACATGTAATATAAGCATTCTGGTGCATTCTGGCGAAGAGAATAAAGAAAAAAGTCAACATTTATTTCAGTTCAGATGAATAGTAAAATTAGCAAGACAACATAACTTGCTAGCAGCCAGATGCCTAACAACTGGACACAGGGACGGATGACCACTAGCTTTTGACCAAATATCTTGCTAAAAAATAAACCTTCATTTATTACATTCTGCCCTTGCTAAGAACATGTTACACTTGCTAGCTACAAACTTTAATTTTTTTATTCAGATTTAAAAAATCTGCTGGGGCACGTGCCCATACACGTGCCCATACACCTGCATGGGTGGCACGCGTGTCACAAGCACACTTATGCTGTTTTCAAGACCTTTGCAGACTAGAGACCAGTTCTAGTGGCCACAGTCCTACCATTAATTTAGTACTTGAAAATTGCAAACTGATCTCATATCAGTGGATTGGAGTGTTTGTTAGATGAACGTGGCAACTACCTATCAAAAAAAAAGTTAAGAAAGAAAAAAAGAAATACATATCATCTCTGAACTACGCTACATATCAGGAAAAAAATATATATTAAAAAAACTAAAAAACATCTGAACTGGGGGGGCCAGTAAGATTTCTGGGGGGGCCATGGAATAGAATCGCCACTGAACATTAGATATCATCAGAATTGTAGCTTATCAGCATTTTAATGATGGTAGGCCTACAAGGTTAAAAGAAAGATCCCTTTACACCTGAGTGGATGAAAGGTGCGTCGGAGGAAGGTGCAGCATATAAGAAAAAACTCCTGCACACTCTGTCTCGTTTCTCGCGGATAATAATGTATTAAATGAAGCAATGCTTCGGTCAACAGACCTTTAAAGGGGAAATACATATAAATGGAGGAATTAAGCTGCAGATCACTCCTTTAATAGGCCTAAATATATTCTTCCCATTGGGTTTCCCCATTTCCTCTTGTGCTTGTTCTTATTTTGAAGGCTAGATCCTTCAGCTTGCTGTGTGATTCTATGTAGCTTGATGGAGCTCCTCTTCCACCCAGCTTCTTTTGTAGAGACGGGACGACCTCCCTCGGCTTGTTTCGACCCCGTTAGGTCCTCACCGTCACTTCCTGGATACAGAGAGGAGTCCCTCTGACAAAGTGCTGACTTCTCTCTTGGAAAAGTACTGAAGAAAGTCCGGGAGGCAACAACTTTCCAACTTTACTCACACGTTCAGGTTAGACTTGTAGACGGTTACGCTTAGGCCCTTTCTGATCTTATTTGAAACGAGCGCCTCAAGTAAGAACATCTGAGAGAATTTTGGATGTGAAAACACAGTTCTGCATACAGACAGCTGAAAAGTGGTATGGCCCTTGAACAGCATCACCATGATAGATTATAGGAATGTAGTTATTCCTTTATGTGGTGGGGGCCCCCAGGGACATTCTCAGGGACCCCTGGTGGTCTATGAACCTATTTTTGGGGGGGATCGAATAAGCCACTTAATTCACAGCAGACATGCATATGGACCAGGTTCTGTCATTCCGACACACAGTAAAGCCAACTTGAATTCACCACCAAGCCACTTCTATAGCTCCGGTCTTAAAGGTCACATATTATGCTAAATGCACTTTTTAAATGTGTTCTAACATATCCATGGGTCCACAGTGTGCCTAGAGACTGCCAAAATATTTAAAAAAATAACACTCTCCTTTTCTCACAATCCCCCTTTCTGAAACCACCACCCCTCCCCCACCCAATATACTCCAGTCAGAATTTTCCCCTTTTCTGACCTCACAAACTGGAAAGCCAGAAGCTTCCACTGTGCAGCCCACACCCCTATTTCTTATTGGTCCACGGCCCTGACAGACAGAGGGCGAGGCGTATCTGGTTTCGCTTCCGGACAGGGGGCGGGGGCAGCGCAAAGATTGTATATTTACGAGGGGAGCTGCAGCTCTTTTTGAAAAATAGGCCATTGTGAGATTAGCTGAACTTCAGCATAGTACAATAAATTATCTGAAAGTTTTTTTCAGCAAACAATTAAAGAAAAATGTATTAGTGACCACTAAGACCATATAATATGGTGTATAATAGTACCGAAAAGTGTATAATATGGGAGCTTTAAAACATCACATATGCAGAGCCCAACCACAGGTTTAGGCGTGTGTTTCACAATGTATGAATTTATACCACACATTGCTGACATTTTAAAAACATCTTTAACGTGGTTAAAAAATCATATTGTATCAATTTTAAGATATCAATTTGCAGAAGAGGACAGAGCGACAAATGCAGTTCATGGGTGGTTCTTGCAGCATGGGCAGCACATCAGCAGCACACAGATGTTTGAATCAGTTACAGGGCATTTCCACATGGGGTCACTAGACCCGTAAAAGTCACGTTCAAGGCCACCTCGGACTGGCTACTTTTCCAGTCATTTTATCAGCCGTTATTTTCCTGCTCATCCCAACACTCCCCAACCACCGTGCTTGTAAAGGAGCCCTGGAATGAGTAGAATTGAGTTAACCCCCCCCCCCCCCCCAGGATGCTCACGGAAAAGGTAATAAAGAATACATGGCCTTGAATTCAATATTGATGAGAGTGTACTGGACTCATTGTACACTGACCATGACTTGTAGCCTGCAGCATGCAATGCACATGGATTATGAGGCAGCGTTACTGTTAAAAGGGGGCAATCAACGAGAGAGGGAGACAAATGTTCCAGAAAGATTTGGAGAGAGAGAGAGAGAGAGAGAGAGAGAGAGAGAGAGAGAGAGAGAGGGTGAAAATTCATCTTATGATGCCAATAAAGCCCTTCTTGAATTGGATTGAGGGAGTGAAAATGAGTGGGAGAAGTGAGGTGAGGTGGGGGGGGGGGGGGTGACAGAGGAAGACAACGGATGACAGATGGTGGGTACAGGACAGAAATGTAGGGAGAAAGCATGGGGGGGGGGGGGGGGGGAGGAGGGGCCGGAGAGATGAAGAGTAATCAAAATGGAAAGAGGGAGATGCACATATGGTAGAGCAGGGGAGAAAAGGCTCAGTGCAGCCAGGAGGAAGGGATGGATGGAAAGAGAGAAAGCGATGATAGAAGCAGATGAAGAGAGTCTCTGAGGGGCCAGGCGGTGCTGCCAGGCCCGGCCCCTGCACTCCCTCTGCAGTGCAGCTGAGGTCAGGGCCTCCGCGGCCTGTAGCTGCTACACATCGTCATGCGCGTGATGGATCACCGCCCTGTCGCACTCTGATTAAGATGCTTTTGTCTGCGCGCTCCTCCTCCACTGACATTTGTGTATATTCCTCCGCGTCGCATCGCATCCCTCCCTCTCTATTTTCCTCTTGCACTGTCCTGTCCCCCCCCCCGCCCCCCTTTTCCCGTCCCCATAAGGTCAATATCATCTATTTGATCTAGATTTGCTGACTGCTGTATTATTTATCCATATACAGAGGAAGAGGAGCTGCTCTATTAAAAGCTCAATTGACTCCGTCTGTGTCTCGGGGCTCCATTAATATCCGCATGATGGTCCCTGAGTCGTCTGTGCGTGCGTGTGTGTGTGTGTGTGTGTGTGTGTGTGTGTGTGTGTGTGTGTGTGTGTGTGTGTGCGTGCGTGCGTGCGTGTGTGTGTGTGTGTGTGTGTGTGTGTGTGTGTGTTTGTGTCTGTGCTACTTAGCAACTGTTTTCATGAGAACCAAATTGAGTTTTAGACCTTCAAGTGAGGACATTTTGGCTGGTTCTCACATAGGGACGGCCCTTCAACAGGCTATACTGTATATGGGAATGCATATAGGGTTAGGGTAAGTTGTTAGGGTTATGAGTGTCACCACAAGTAAAACCGTATAAACGAGTGTGTGTGTGTGTGTGTGTGTGTGTGTGTGTGTGTGTGTGTGTGTGTGTGTGTGTGTGTTTGTGTGTTCCATTTTAGTGGGATCACTCCCTTGTGTGTAACTTTACACTTGTTTACCTTTACTGTATAAATGAAGATATTTAGAGGTATATTAATTTTTTGAAATTGTGTATGTATGTGTGTGTGATTGTGCGTATGTATGTGTGTGTGTGTGTGTGCGTATGTATGTGTGTGTGCGCGCGCGTGTGTGTGCGTGTGAAAGCTGTAGGTGAGCGTGGGACAAGAGCCGAAACTGTGAATAATGACACCCTGTGTCAGATAGGATCCTTGTTGGAGGATATTACTATTTGTGTGCCGCCTGGCAGGGGTTTCCCCCCAGAGAGAGAGAGAGAGGTGGACAGAGAGACACCACCGCTGCATGCCGTCAGTACAATCAGGTCATAGTAAACCCCCACTATCGATCACCACAGGCGCATAATTCCCTGAGAGAATATTGCGTGACTACTTAACTGAGACCGCAGGAGATAAAAATATCACGAAACACATCACACCCATTGTAAGGCTATTATCAACCACCTCGGGGCAAGCTATTAGTTTCCACGAGAATATTAGGAGAGTATTACAGTGATTCTTTTCTATTCCTGTCAAGAGGGTGCGGCATCTGCATGGCAAACCTCCAGACAGCAGGATTTCATTTGGTCTCTGCTTGAACTGTACCTGGCTTGGAACACCTGTGGTTTTAACTTGTATAGTCCAGATGATGCTCCGTCAGCCACTGCCCCTGCTGCGTCTATTTATATGCGTCTTTTTTATTTATTGTAATCCTGGAAGTTTGTGTCCTTAAAGTTTCATGTTGAAGCTGCACTCAGCTGGATATAGTAATGCGAAAGTTAGCAAACCAATACCGGCAGTTTCGGGGGCAACATTATCATTCATTTGGAGTTGTGTTTCTGGCCACTTGATGAATATAAGTTCAATATAAAGGCTCCACTATGATCACCAGCTAGCCTATCTGCTGTACTGTATGGTGCTAGACAGATAGCTTGCAATGGGGTTTGTTTTAATGCTTTTCTTTTATGAGAACAGCTGCCCACTGATAAGAGCCAAGTTGTGGGCCGTAAAAACAAAAAAATCTCAAAGGAGAGTCTAAGTAGTGACTACAAGTGACCCCCTTCACATTAAGTCCATTCTAGTATATAGCAGGATATAGAAATGTAAATGGACTGTACTTAGTGATTTTCTAGTCGTACTTGATCACTCAAAGCGCGTTACACTAATGTGACATTCACCCACTCAAACACACATTCACACACTGATGGCAGGGGCAGCTGCACATTAGAACTGCTGAGGCTTTGCTCTAATTACATTGGGGTTCAGTGTCTTGCCCTAATGTATAGCAGCATTAAATGTAGCCACCTTTAGGCTGACAAATGTCATATTGATACCTTCCTTTGGGAAATATAAACATGGTTTGACAAAGTATATCAAATTGCTAAAAGGAAATCAAATCAAATAGTCAGGTCAAGCTTCTGAAGGAGCATTCGACACCAAATGGCATGTCTCGATGTGACACAATTTGTCAGTCCTCAGAGGGTATTTAGATTATGCGCATGGCCGTACAAAGTATTCCCTGTGAGGATTATAAACAGCGTTTAGACTTTCACATTAGAAAATACACTGGAAACATGACCTCAATATTGCTGAGATATGTTCCCTGGAGAGGTAGATACTGTATGAGGGAAATAACACAAACAAATAGATGATGTAATAGATCAACAGACATTAGAAAATCATGAAATGGATTACGCTTGAGCCTTTAAATAGGCGGAAACCTATTCTCTTCAATATAGTATAGACAGTATAGGTAGATGGAGTTGTAAATTGACAGTGAGCATGGACTGATTGGTTGACTAACAGAGTGACAGGCAGACATAGTGACAGTGATGATTGCAGCCAGGTTTGGATCAACTTCTGTCCAATGGCAGCGCTGGATAGTTGGAAGACAAGCAGTGGTGAGAAAGCTCTTCTTTAGATACCCTTAGGCTAAAAGAAACAAGCTACTCCGAGTTAGACTTAAGGCCTGATAAACCACTCCGGTGGAAGTATATAAGAAACTACAGCGGTGATGAAGTGCTTAAGAGGTCCTTAAGCGGTGTGCGGTGTGGGTAGATGTTAATTCGCTATAGCTTTCAGTTTAGGAGACAGGAGTTAGAGAAGTAGGCGCAGAGGGATCCACAGACAGAGATAAATAGAGAAGGCGGGTTTTCGGAAAACCACAAAGCTGGGCTGAAGGACCACCGTTTCTCCACTAATGCTTTAATGCACAATTTCAGATAAGATAAGATAGTTTTTATTGTCATTGTACAGTCACCTCAGACAACTGTCTTGCGACAACATTTTTATTTTCTTAGTTGCTTCTCAACTGGGGTGATACATCAGACTCAGAAAGCCATATCCTGTCCTGTTACAAACCCACTGGATTGAATCATCCAATGCGTTCCAATCCCCATACTTCCATACTATTTAGTATGCCAGAAAAAGATTTAGGATGTCCCAATACATGCACGTCAATTGTAGTATGCTGAAAATACATAAATGCCCCACTAATATAGCATTTTGGAGTATTCGTCTTTAATCTTGACATTTCTCGACATAATGGAAAAAAAACTTCCTTATCTGATTTATTTTTCTCTCCTGTGGCCCTAAAATTCTTCTGTACTTTATTATGTAGTGTAGTAAAAAGAAAATGAATGTGATTTGGAACGCAGGGATCATGTCCGATTTTCAACACGGTTTACAGACTCGGCTTTTTAAACCACACTCTTGATGTGTTCTTAAAGTTGTCAAAGGAAGAATACTTCTTGAACTTTTCCCTGCGGAATTAGGATCGCTTTAGATCAGTTTTACATGATCTAAGATTTTTTTTCCCCCAGTCTGTGAAATTTAATTGGAAAAGGGATGTCCAAGATGGTATCTGCAATATTTTCTTGTTGTAGTATGTGATAAAAATTCTTCAGAAGTAGTGAAAAACATAGGGTGGAAGGATTCAAGGCCCCTACATTTGTTAAGTGCCTGCAAACTCTCCAAAATAGTAACACAGGACAAAAAACTGTTTGTTTAAGCTAAACTCTTAAGCTGTAACAATGAGTTAATCAGGGAGAAGGCAGGGGATACGTTTGCATTCTTTTTTATTCTAAAATAAAAAAGCCTTGCTTTAGTCTGATGATGATGCATTGTTCACATTATAAGCCCTGTAAACAGTATTAAAAGTTATTTGAGCCTTAAATGTTGAATAACTTCAGCAATGCACAGGCATCAATTTATCAGAAAAATATGAAAACTAGAAGAGGAGTAGCCTGGAAATCCAGACCTGCCGCTGGCAAATTATATTTGCTGCGCCTGATGGTCTGGACACTCTCCATTGAAGCTCATTAAATATGTCAAGAAATCCTGAGCTACCAATCAAATCATTCATTCTGATATGGGCGGGCCAGAGCCCTATGTATGGGGCTCTGAGGCGGACGTAACCAGAGGACGACAGTGCTGTGCATGCGCCGCCAAAGCCGTGATAGTAAACAACAGAGATGGCTGTGGATATGTTGTGTGAGTTTAAGATGGCTTCGGCCTCGACACTTAACGATTTTGAAGACGGCACTCAAATCTTTCATTAGCAAGAAAGAGGAATGTTCTGTTTTGTCCACCGACCACGGCAAAAGTTTAATTTAATAGTTAATCACGCTGTTCGCGAAACGAACGAACGGGGCTTAATACGTCACCTTGTTCATTGCATTGATTGGTCGTAGTGCTATCCAACTGCGTGCAGTGGCATTTGAAATGCACGAGTAGGAACCACCCCTTGAGTTGGGAAGGTCTATCGATCATGGCCAGACCCTCTATCGTTCGAGATATGGGTCTGGATTTCCAGGCTAGAAGAGGAGTGGATTTCAGAGAAAACTAAAAAAAAAAAGTCACAGAGAGCTCAATGTTATATTTTCCCATTTGTTTTTAAATGGTTCATCGTTTCACTTTGCAGCGTGGTCTCCGGGTTACCTCTGTTTTGCTGAACAGAGAGATTGAAATGTGCTGAAGTTTGATTGGAATTGATGCCACCAGAGTGGAAAGATGACAGTACGGGTGCATGATCTCATTACAATGTGCAAATCAAACTCAGAAGAAGCAGTTCAGCACAGTCTGTACCTACACAGGCTGATACAAGATAAGCACTAAGTTGAGCAAAAGGCAGGAAAAAGGTTAACCTGCATTTAAGCAAAGCAACGCGAGGTATACGTACATTGTCATCATTACTGATAGAACTTACGTATGGCAGGAGCTACAGAAATGAACCACTGGAATAAACTGTCATCTTCCAATTAGGTGAGGGCAAAGTTATGTAAACTAACACTGATACGGTCTGTAGCAGATATAATGCATGGTGTTAGACAAGTCAGAAATGTTTTACATCAATCTTTCTACCCCCAACTGATCAAAATTCACAATACCCGAAGCACTTCTTGAACAAGCAAGGCTTCGTATGTCATCAGTCAAATGATTCACCCTAAACATTGATACGCGCTTCACCAAAGATTTCTTGGATTACTGGACACACGCTCCGAAGCCTCGGCACGTTACGACCTATCGCTAATGCTGCTGCTGTCGCATTGGAGGGTCAGTGGTAAATTGTCCAGCACACAACCTCCTGTAAAATAAGAAATTGACATCTGTTTTTTCTTTGTTTTGTTTTGTGGGACAGATTACCAAATAAAATATTATATAATGAGTAAGTGAGCTGTAGAGGAGAGGGTAGGCAAACCCTTTTTTTTTTTCATCTAGACAGCTATTTCCCGTGTGTACCAGTCTTTACGCTAAGCTAACCATCCACAGCGTCACATTAAATTGATAGATATATGCGAGCTGAAAGGGGCCTCTCATCTAAATCTAATCCAACCATTCCTTTAAGTGTTTTAACAAAAGCTAACCAAAACACCGTCCTTCTTTCAGTTGAGGACAGTGTCTTGGTGAATTCCCTCATTACCCATTTTCAGCAGCTGCGACGCATAAACGCTGCCTCGCGAGGATGCAGGAGTTAATCTTTGCTGACAGAGTTGTCGAGGCCTGCACACAACAATGCATAAACAACAGTGGATTATTCTGATCTTCGGAGAGCAAAAACCTGAACCAGGGGCTTTGAATGTTGAATGAGGCATATTTTTTCTGTATGTGTGCACATGCTAGGGCAATTATGGTAAACCATGGATTGATACTGGTAGATTTGGGCCAGTATATTCCCAGCAGAGACAGTCAGTCAGCTCCAGTTTAACATTTGACCCCTCATAGCCAGGTGCAAAAAGACTCAAAGGACTGTTTATTGTGCAGGGCTTTTCCTGCCACGGGAAGATGCATTCGAAGAGACATTAGGAAGGCAATACAACGCAGCAGCTGAAGAGGAACATGATCAGTGTGAAAACCCTGTTTTGGTGGTGTGGCTTTGTGGCCATATTCACATCTACATAACTAAGTTTGTAAAGGATGTGTGGTCAGGGATTTGAGTTGGCCACAAATATGGGCATCCTCTGAAGAAAATGAGTGTGTGCCAGGGGGATAATTTGGGTCCAAGAGGTCCAGGAATTAAACACCGACATAGTACCTGTGCTCACTTCTACCTTCAACTTGCTGTGTGACTTTTTTAAGAATCCACCTTATCTCCACACAGAAAGCCTTATAGTTTATTCCTGACACATCTGTGGAACTCTGACTGAGGAGCACAATTGATCATGTCCTGTATTTAGTAAATGTCTTCACCCTTCTCTTCTAAGCACTGGCCATTAGACATTCAAAGTAGCTCAAGAGTTCATTACAGGCGTAATGATCGTAATATAATAATCTTCCATGCAATTTGCCCAATGTCGTAAACCTTGAGGCAGTGAGTACCTTCTGAGGGTAACACGCTCATAACAGAGCCATTATAGATCCTTAATGTATCACGCAATGACAGTTTGTATGTAACTTTCAAATATAATAATAATGAAGTACATCATTGCATTCAATGCAAAGCAAGGACTTGAGGTCAAACAGGAATACCCACAGAGCCATAAACAACTATTATTTGGTCAAACACATTCCACTCTAAGTGATTCACACTGCAGGTCAATGATGCAGTTTAATTACACTCATGTCTGAGTGCATGATGTCCACTAAATGAATGGTCAATGGCAGAAATACCAATCAGGCGTTCAAGGGATATGGAAAAAACATAAATAAGGCCTTACAGAAGATATAGAGCTACGCTTATGTCTGTGTTTACATGTTTTTTTTTAAATTATGTATTATTTTATAATTTTCATAATTTTAAAATAAATATATATTCACTGACCGGCCAAAAAGAAAGTCACCACCTGGATTTTACTAAGCAAATAGACAAGAGCCCTCCATCCGCAAAAACTGCAGTGATTAATATGTTTCAGTTAGCAACAAGTTATTCAACCCTAACTGATGCAGTGAATTACTTGTATCTTAAACAACCATGTCAGAAGACATACGCTGTGGTTTTGGAAAAGATGTAACTCTGTTTCAGAGGGGGGAAATTGTTGGCACAAAACAAAGAAAACTATTCAAGAGAAGATGAAACTACTAAAATCGTGTTAAGAACTGTCCAACACATTATTAAAACCTGGATAGATTGTGGCGAACCATCATCTTTGAGGAAGAAATGTGGTCGGAAAAAAATCTTTAATGGTAATGATGGGAGATCACTTAAAATTGTAATCAAAATTTAAAATATCGACAGTAGAACTCCTGACTATGTTTAATAGTGAAAGTAAGAGCATTTCCACACGCACAATGCAAAGACAACATAAGGGATATGGACAATGCAGATGTGTAGCCTTAACAGTGAGGCTTATCAGGATAAAATGATTCAATTTGCCAGGGATCATACACAGACTGGACTCTGGAGCAATGGAAAAAGGTTGTGTGGTCTGATGAGACCAGATTGACCCTGTTCCAGAGTGATGGGTGCATCAGGGTAAGAAGAGAGGTGGATGAAGTGATGCTCCCATCATGCCTAGTGCCTACTGTACAATTCTGTGTGGCAGTGTACAGTAGGATCTGGGGTTGATTCAGTTGGTCAGGTCTATTGGTTCTAAGCAACCTTTATGTGCCAAAAAAAGCTTGTCAAAATGTGCTACGGCAAATATGTACTGTAATCAAAGCTAAAGATGATGCAACAAGATATTTGAGTGTGGGACTTCTATCGTTTATCTTTAAATTAGTCTGCAATTTAA